>NW_025779292.1:0-51507 GCF_021130785.1 Homalodisca vitripennis
AAAACTCAATTTTTTTTTTAAAAAAAAAAAAACCCCTTTTAAAAAACTTGTTTTTTAAAAAAAAATAAAATTTAAATAAAAACAAAATTTTTAAAAAAATAAAGTAATAATAGAAATTATTTTTTAATTTTTTTAAAAAAAAAATTTTATTTAAAAAAACTTATTGGCATGGGGTTAATTCAAAAAAATTGAAAAAATGTTTTTGGGTTAAAATTTTAAAAAATTAAAATTTTTTATTAAAGGTTTTTTAAAATTTTTTTTAATTTTAGGGGGGTTTTTTTTTTTTAAAATTTAATTGAAAAATTTTTTTAAGGGGGTTGGTGGGGTTTTTAAAATTTTTAAAAATTAAAATTTTAAAAAAAAATGGTTTTTTATTGTTTTTTTGGTTTTTTTTTTTGGGTTTGGGAAAAAATGTTTTAATAAAATTTTTTTTTGGTCCATATTATTGGTTTTGGGGGGGGTTTTAAGAATTTTTAAAAAGATTATAGATTTTTTTTTTTGATCCTTTTTGAAAAATTTTGGGTTTTTTTTGTGAAATTTGGGGGACTGTTTTTTTTCCCTAAAAGGGTGAAAAAGTCCCTGAAAAAATTTGGGTTCACGATTAAAAAAATTTGTGTTTTTAAGAAATTTTTTAAAAAAATTTAGAATTTTTTGGGCCGGTTGGGTTTTTTTGTTAGACACCAAAAAAAATTATGGTGGTGTTTGAAAATTTTTGGATGAGGTAAAAGGGTTTTTTTGGTTTAAAAAAAAAGGGTTTGTTTTTTTTTTAAAAATTTGGGAAAGGGGAAATTTTGGGAAAAATTTTACCCCTTTTTTCAATTTCTTGGAGGTAAAAAAAATTTTTTTTGCCCTTAACCCCCCTTTTGGTTTTAAAAAAAAAATTAGTGGGGGTTTCAAAAAAAAGTTTTTTTCAAATTTAAAAAAAATTTAAAACCCAAAAAGGGGGATAGGGGGGAAGATCCCCCCCCTAGAAAAAATTTGGGGTTTAGAAATTTAAAAAAATAAAATTTTAAAAGTGAAATAATTCCGGGGTTTATTTTTTTTTAAAAAAATTAAAAAAAAATTTGAAAAATTAAAAAAAATTTTTTTTTTAAAAAAAAAGGAGGTGGGGGAAAAATTTTTTAAAAAAATTTGCATACAAAATGAATCAAAGATCAAAAAGGAAAAATTTTAAAAAAACAACAAAATTTTTTAAATAAGAAACAAACAAAACACAAACCAAAACTTTACATAAACCCGGGTAACTTCCATCACATAAAAATACTTTTTTTTTTTAAAAAAACAACAATTAAAAAAAAAACTTAAAACTCTCACTTTAAAAAAAACCCTTCCCAAATTTAAAAAAGGGAAAAATTAATTTTCCAATATTTAACTGCCACATAATCCGCAAACAAGTAAAAAAACATCAAAACTAATTTTGGGTTTGGTGGGCTCAATCGTAATAAGGTAAAGTTTGGGAAAAAGTGGGGTTTTGGGGGGGGGGAAAAATTGGGGGGAAAAAAAAAAAATTTTTTAATTAAAAAATTTTTTTTTTTCCCCCCCCTTAAAAAATTTTTTTTTTTCAAGATTTAAAAAACATTTTGGGGAAAGTTTTTTGGGGGAGGGGGTTTTTTGGGGGTTTTTGGGTTGTTTATTTTTAAATTTTTGATTGGGGTTTGTTTTTTAAATTAAAATTTAAATAAAAAAAAAAAAAAGGGGTGGGTTTTTGAAGAAAAAAAAAATGGGTAATGTTGGTTTTTTAAAAGCGGGGGGTTTGAAAAATTTTTTTATTTTTTAAATTTTCCCCAATAAAAAAAATTTGGGTTAATTTTTTTTTGTTTAATTTTTTTTTGTTTTTTTAGGAAATATAGGGGTTTTTTAAAAAAGGGGGAGGAATGTTTTGTAGGGGTTTTTTAATTGGGTTTTGGGAAAAATGTTTTTTGGGGGTGGGGTAAAAAGGACCCGTTTTTTATATCGAAATTGGCAAACGATATTACTTAATCATAACCATCGATATAATCGATCGATACTGATCAATTATTTAACAATTACCTTTTAATAATCTGTATCAACAGCTGTAAACACTTTCAAATAATACTCGTAATGTAATATTTCAGTTTTATATAAGTAACATTTAATTATATATAAAAATGGCATATTAAAAGTGGCAGTAAATTTTAGAAAACTACACGACATTGCTTTGAAAAATGATAAGACATTTTTTTCGTGACTTCCAACATGTGGGACTCGTGCTGAAAAAACCCATTATGTGAAATTTGTGGGAAAGAAACAACTGTAAACTGTGAGAGGAGCAAATATGGTCGTCTTCAGTTTTCCTAATTTTTGGTTATAATAATTTGTTTGATCACTGTAAATATTAAATTCATATTTTAATTTAAAATAGGCTATATGATTGTTATTGAGGAATATAGATACTTTTATATCGATTGATAGTCTAGGATTTGAGATACGACTATTAGGTATCGATGATTACATTCATCGATATAAAAAACCGGGTCCGCTTATCGCACCCTACCCTAATTGGATAGTGGGGAATTAACCCTAGAACTGTTAATCGACATAATTATGTCGGTTAATGCCGCTTTTGTGGTGTTAACCGTCAAAATTTTGTCGGTCAAACATTCCCTCGTATAATTACTTTTTATAATATACTCCGGTAACATATCGATATAATTCATGCACCATTGGATTCGGGAAGAAAAATGCTAAGGAACAGATGAGTTTTATTCCTCTTTGTATTATGGTTATGACGTAGCAAGCTTGTTATTTTGAACGTAAAAGAAAACGCGACGCCGTTTGTTGTGACCGCCATATTGCCGCTGCCGTTCTGTATCACTTTCGTGCCGAGCTGTGGATATTTGTAAGTTTTTATAGTTTTACGCGTGTTTTAGTGTCGTATTTAATGTGTAGTGTGTTGTTTGATGTCGTAGTAGTGTAAACATATATATTTTAGAATAAATCAATTTCTATTTACTGAAATATGTTTGAGAAATTACCGGCTTTGTGTAGGCTATGGCAAAATGACTTGGCTAAAATTCATTTCACATAGTTTGTTATTGTTTTCACTTACTAAACGTTATTTATAGCACTCTTTTAGCTCTGAAGTAACTATTTATTTTTGGTAAATAGATAGTTTTCACAATAAAATATATATTTCCTGTAATTTCTTTGGTTATATATAATAACTGTTTGGGTTATTCTATATTTTTTCAATATCTTTAGTTATATTTATAGTTTTCTAACTACATAATATTTCCTATTACTTATAAACCATAAATTTATAAATTTTGATATAGTACAAGCTTTAGAAACTATTTTATATTTTGCTGAATGAAAATTTTTCGTAAAAATTTTGAATAATGGCAAAATTTAACTTTTTTTACTTCTCAAAAAATAATTTATGGTAATTATTTCATTACTACTGTATATTCTATTTTATTCTAAGTAATAAAATATGCAAAATAACATGTATTCATAGATAAATGTATTAGCAAAACTTGTTTTACCAAAGTCTTACGTGTACACCCGATTTTCAGAATTTATACGCATCGCTGCTTTTTGTTCTATAGCTTTATGATGCTTTCATAAATGTGTATAATGTTTATGTTTTTCTGAAACTAGATAAAATTTGACACAGAATGGCTATCTCACTTATAAATATTTCTCACTATAACTTCATTTGCTAGGTATGGTCCCCCCCAAATTTAAGAAATATTTTTCGTAAATTTTATATTTGATTAAAAAAAGTGTTTATTAGAAAATTTTTTATGGTTAATTTTACAATATAGTGCAATTCTAACGTTTAATTCTGAACACAAAAATATATACTCTTATTTATATAGCTTTTATTTTATATTTTTAATAATTTTTTTAAAAAAACCTTGCGCGAAGCTCCAAAACAGCCCGACACTACAGGATGAAATGACCGCCAGTTCTAGGGTTAACTAACCCTCTCTCTGCGGATCACAGCTTTTTCCTTTTGAAACACCAAAAAATAATGTGAAGTAGCTAAAGTAAATTTTTCATAAATAAATATTAAAAATGATATCCTAGGAGCCTAAAATATAGTGGCACTAAAGAAGATTTACATGTAACTTCAAAAGTTAAATTATCGTCTGAGAGAGCAATGGAATTTCAAACTCCATGTTAAAACATTTAAAATCTAAGAAAATTATAAACTAGAAAACAGAACTAACCATCACTCCATGCTTTTTCCACGTGGATTTATGCACCATTTTTCACGCCTTCTCTTTTCTGCAAGCATTGCCATTGTTGAAGGTTGATAGGAGTTTAGTAAGTCAAAAATCAATCGAAACGCGTTAACAATAATTGTACATACTAAATCTGCAATCTCTTTAACAATGAGAATTAAAGGTATTAATTCAAGACATACTTTCAGTTCACTACTAGTACCAGTCAAACCACCAGGATTAAAGATAGGTTATGTTTTTCTCAATTATTTTGACAGCGGTTTCAGTTTTTTTTTTTTCAATTTTATTTTTCTAAAAGCACGCTTTAAGTAAACTCATACAGCCTCAAGGTACTCTACTTCCTTGCACCACGGGCCACGATCACTATAAATTCTTTTCTGGTTTTGCTTAAAGCAGACTTTGAGTTTTATTAATGGAGCTTTAAAGTTCCATTTTGAAGTTATGTTAAAAAAACACTATATTAAACGTCAAATAATAATTTTAGTTTCTATTTGTTTAGTCGTTACCTTTAGTAATGTATCACGCTGTTTCGTAGTTCCATCTCTCGCGACGTGTTTTAATTATCTCGGTTCTTTATAGTATTAGCAATTAAGGATTGTGGTAGAAGGCCAAGGCACCTTGCACGCACTCGCTCCCACATTCACAAGCGTAGAGGGTTGGGGCAAACCAGTCACCTGCATTTCCATTGTACATCGACGATATCCATGATGGACATACATTATAAATGGTGGATTTATCGAATGTACACAGAATATCCATAGGATATACATGGTTGAAATGCACTGGACATACATAATCGGGACATTTGGATATCTTGTGTATATTCTATGGATACCATTGTATTTCCATTGTATAACGTGGATATTCATGATGTACATACAATGTATATACATTGGATAGGTCTGGCTGTATGGATAATGTCCCGATTTAGATCAACTGCTTATGCGCGGATGGTGACTGTATCCACAAAAGTAGCATTTAGCATAAGGGACAGCTGAAAGTTGTGAGTCTTCATTATCAGGAGGAACATTTAAAACAGTAGTAGCATTTAAAACATCATCAACATTAGTTAACACATTAGAACATTATTAGAATAACATGCTGATTGATTATGAGCTACTTCTAATGCAAGAGCCTGATTAGAAGCTTCTTCCAGAGTTAAAGTATTATTTTCTAAGAGTCGTTGTCTAATTTTTTAAGGCAAAAGTTCACTTAGAAAAACATCTCGAATTAAGTTATTTTTGTGATCTTCAGCAGTACTCCCGAAAATTTGAAGTCTTTGCTCAGTACTTTTAAAGTCAAAATGTATTCACTAATGGACTCACCTGATCTTAGCTTACGTAAAGATAGATGATACCTTGCAATATTTCACTTGAAGGTTTGATGAATATACTATTCAAACTGCTGCTTCGTATGTTGTGTACTCAGATATGTATTCAAAGGTTAGTTGTGAAACGTGATTGATGAGGAAATTCAGTTTATCCTCGGATGTAACGCTTTCTTCCTTTGATGATATTCTATTCACAAATGTCTCAAATTTTCTTAGCCAGTATTTCAAAAGTTTAGAGGAAGAGAGCGAACTTGGGTCAGTATCAAACTTGTAAGGTCTTAAGAACATATCCATGTCAATTAGAATTAGAATATAACAGGAAACATGCTATTTGAATTTTAAATTATATGAGATGATTAAATTGTAATGGAGAATAAAACCCAGTTAGTAAAGTAACAGAATAAAACGAGTTTAATCATCTCAAAACATAAAAAGTTAATACAGTGAACAATACAGAATAATCAAATAAGTCTTTGATGTTATGTGAACATTTGATAGTTTGTATTCATTAATTATTCATCACATGTAGTTTAGCAAATAATGCTTTGTCCTCGTCAGTCCATGTTTACATTGTGTCAACATCGTTGTTGTGTTGCGTCGCTAAGATTGAATAATTGAGTGATATTCAAGAACATCATCATTTGAGTTAAATACGTCGAATTGTGTGTTTGTAGATAAAATCTTGAGATTTTAGATTTTATACCTGTGGTTGCCTTTTTAAAACTTACCTAAATATCATTTTCCATTTGATTAACCTCAAAAAATTATGGTTTAACTGAGGTGTGTGTTGTGTCTGTGCCACTATTGACAAAGTTATACATTTATTAGGCATCACATTTCTATCCTTTAAAATTTCGTGAAATTGTACGTCACATTTACACATATTTTATTTATTACGGTAGGTTGGTCCTGACAAAATGTCAGGTTCAGCAAACTCCCCTACAGGAGATATTGAATCACAGAAATTGGAAATGGAAACCCAACTGGCGGTTGCTTCGATTATAGGTCTAGAAATAGAAAATACAAACGTCAATAATGATTTTACCGAAAATGTTACAGTACAATCAGACCATAACACTACTAATGTAGGCCAACAGAAAAGAAAGTGCAGTGAAGGTGATAATTGTGTTAATCCAACAGAACAAAATCCTAGACCCAATGCCTCCAGTTTGGACACAAATCATGTGTCAAAAAGGCATAACATTAGACGGTTGAGATTATACAACGAATCAAACAAAGGACCGTATGAAGTAATCATACAAAGTGGGGACGGGAAAAAAATCAACCCATTTTTGGTGGGTAAAATATTTAAAAATGGAGACTGTAAAATTGACCATATTAAACGAGTAGGCAGAAATCTAACTATGATATGTGAAGATGCTTTTTCGGCAAATGAGTTAGTAAATTGTGTTCATTTAAAAGAATTTTAATGTTTTTATACCAGCCAGTAAGGTGGAAATCACTGGGGTTGCGTATATCGAACTTGAAATTACTGAACAAGAAGTGATGAGTGAGAGTAAGTCCCCCTATCCCATAGTTCATGCCAAAAGAATTACAAAGTATGTAAACCGACAAGTAACAGACACACATTTCATGACTTTAACATTTGAATCAGACCAGCTTCCAGATTTTGTGTATTTAAATTATGTGCGAAAAGCCATTGAACGGTACATGTTGCCTATCAAGCAATGCTATAACTGTTTTCAATATGACCATGTAGCTAAGTCCCCTTGCAAATTTGAAAAGATATGCAGAGACTGCGGACTGAGGTTTCACAATGGTGAATGTACACAGTCAAAAAACTGTGTCAACTGCCATGGTAACCACAGTAGCAACAGTAAGTCGTGCAAAGAATTTGAGAGACAAAAAACATTAGGCAAAGGATGTCTATCCATAGAGAAGATTTTTTGACGGCAAGTAAACACTTCCCAACAAATAACCTAAAACATAATGCATACAGCATCCAGAGGAAATCATATGCAACTATAAAAAAGCAGACTGCATTCTACAGTCAACCTCCATCAATTACCGGCAGTGATAATTCCCTTCTGCTCTCAAGTAATAGATTTCTAGGACTCAGTGATATAATAGAACCCAGCAATACAACACTTGACAAACCTATCAATACCAAACCAAGATTCGTCAAACCAAAGGAAAACTTGTCTGAAAAATCCTATAGTAGGACCTCCAGTTCAATGATCGACAATATATCTTACCAACCTGCAAACAAAAATCCGAAAATCAAACGCTCAACGCTTGCGAATAGCGGACATTAAAAAAATTACTAAATGACAAAATTTAAGGATTGAGAACCAAAATACAAGGCGAAGGGGTCATTAATAAACAAAAGTTAGATGACTTACTGGCACAACTTCTTAAAGATTTATTAGAGTCTCAAAAACTTGGAAATACAATTCAGACATATAATAAAAACACATCAAATAAATCAGGAAACAAACAAATAGACCCCAAAGACAGTGTTTTTTTGTCCTAATCCACGAAACTTCTGCAATGAACAGAAAAGAAAATAATCAATTAAATTCGATTCAATGGAACTTAAGGTCTATCAAACAAAAATGGGCAGAACTTATTCAATATATGACAAAAAACAAGATTCATATTGCAATCCTACAAGAAACATGGCTTTGTCCACATGATACGATCAGAGATAACAATTTCAGAATATTACGTCTTGATAGAGAAGATGGTTATGGAGGTGTAGCTTTCGTTATTCATAACTCTCTGACCGCCAAAATAATCAAAGAACATAATAAGAATAATATCCAAATCCTAGGCATAACAATAACAAACTCTTTTAGATCATTAAATATATACAACGTATATTGTACCAATAAATCAATAAATTGCTCCTTCTGGCAAGAGTATATTTTTAGCTTAGATCAAGGTAATACAATGATTTGTGGAGATTTTAATGCTCACCATCAGTTCTGGAACTGCAAAAAACCTGACAAAAGAGGTAATGCCATCTTTAGGAATTTCAGTAACTCAAATTTTATACTGGGTAACGACCATTCCTTCACTACCATTCCGAGCTTATTTTATAACCAGTCAACCAAAGACCTAACATTCTTAACCCCCTGAACTTTACACACACCTTGATAACTGGGAAGTCTTATCTGATGCGATGGGGAGCAACCACTTTCCAATAGTGAAGGTTAAACATTCACCATCCAAGGTAGAAACACCAAGAAGGAACTTTCAGAAAGCAAATTGGCAAAAATATTCAAAATTAGTGGAAGAAAATATAAAAAATATTGTCGACGAGTCCTTAAACATCCAAATAGAAATGTTGGAAAAAATTATGAACAATGCAGCAGATAAATCAATACCCGAATGGAACAGTCCTAGTTTAAGTAACCAAAAAGGCTTTACACCAAAATCATGGTGGACTGCTGAATGTTCTCATACAATTGCTCAACGAAGGCTTAGTTTTAAGAAATTCAAGATGGATATTAACCCTGTTAGTTACCAAAAATATCAAGAAGGTAAGTTAAAAGCTAAAGACACAATCGAAAGGGCAAAAAAGAATGAATGGCATAAATTATGTGCAAACATAGGTGAGAAAAAATAGCAAATTTGCGTGGAAGGTCATAAGAAAACTGAAAACAAACAAAAGCAATAATGAAATATCACTAATCAAAGAAGACCAGCACCTAGCAGAGAAGTTTATGAAACACATTGTCCCAGATCACGTTCCACAAGCTGAAGAGATACCAAATACCCCATACCAAAAATAAAGGATACAGATCACTTACTTGAAGAACACTTCACAATGACTGAGTTAATTGCAGTTCTTAAAACAAAGAAAAAAGACACTACTCCAGGAAATTACCTAATTTCCTATAGTATAATAACTCACCTACCTGAGTAGGCCTTAAACGTACTACTGAATATATATAATAATATTTCGAATGACAACCTAAGCCTACCACAAAAATGGAAAGATATAAAAGTCGTAGCTCTACTTAGACCAGGTAAAGAGAAAGGTCATGAGGAATCGTACCGCCCGATTTCTTTGATTTCCGTTTTTATTAAGGTGATGGATGGTATGATAAAGAAAAGACTAGAATGGTATGTAGAGAAATACAATCTGATTCCCTCAACCAGTATGGATTTAGAAGAAACAAAGGATGCGCCGACTATCTACTAAACCTAATACTGGATATGGAAACTGCTCGAACTTTTAACGAAACATTAATATTAACAAGTCTAGACATATCATGTGCATATGATAGTGTAAATTTACCCTATCTGTTTAGAAAAATGTACATTTATGGTGTTCCCAAAAAGTTTATCACTCATTGTCAAAAGTGGCTTGTGGGTAGATCACTTAGTTTGGTTTCAAACCAAAGCATCATATCTAGAGTGACCTGTAAAGGTCTGCTTCAGGGAAGCACCTTGAGCCCATTGCTATTCTCATTATATTTGGCAGAAATAAACAATTGGTTGCCTGAAGGAGTCATATCCCTACAATATGCTGATGATGTGGGTTTGTACTCAAGTAATAAGAAAATTGATCAAGTACTGGTTAAAATGCAGACTGCACTCACATATATTGATAACCTTTTCAATAATATGAGCTTTAGTTTAAGTGTGAGTAAATGCAAAGCTATGGTTGTATCTAGAAAGAAGAGGATAAACAATGTTGTAAATCTCAAAGTTGAAGGTCAACAACTCCCAATTGAGTCAAGAGTTAAAATGCTCGGTATAACGATCGATAATCAATTAAAATTTGATGAATACATAAACAAATTAATAAACCAATGCACTAAAGATATGAATATCATCAAGATGATTACCTGTGGAAGAAACAGTGTTAATCCTCATTTCGCACTTACAGTTTATAAAAGCTTAATTAGATCTAAACTTGATTACTGCTCGTTTCTGTTTGGGAACTGTTCAGACTCCAAGAATAGAATAACCTTTCAGTGGACACCTAACCACGTGGGTTTGAAATATAATGAAATTGTTGACAAGCTCGCAAAAGAGGCAGTGGTGAATGGAATATCTGTTCAAGACATCGCCCTTCCATGAACTGACCTCAAATCTTTCCAAAAGAGGAAGATACTTGAAGAATAAAACAACTTGTTACTATATATAACAAAGGCCAGGTGGTATAGGAGTGTACAACCTATCAGTCCTTTACTACCATAGTACCAAGATATGAGACTTAGCAGAAGGGAAATAGTAAATATATTCAGACTGAGAATGGGACATGTCACAGTTAACAAAACTCTTCATCTAATGAAATTTTATTTTACTCCTCTGTGCTTAAATTGCACTGCAGGAGTGAATGAGACTGCAGATCATCTACTAATGAAATGTCCACAATTTGAATATGCAAGGAACTCATGTTTCAAACAAATTAGAAGAATACCTGATGACGATACCTCAGAAAAACTAAAAAAATTTTATCTAGTTTTGATGCAAGATTATATAAGGAAATAAATCGATTTCTGACAACCATAAAAAGAAACATATAGCATAATAGTGAAATAATGATCGAAGGCAATCGCAGATGAAACCAGTGAAAAACATTCTTTTAAGTGAAAATTGACTTCATGGTGTAATTACAAGTCAGCCGTAAGGCATTTAGATAAAAAAAAAAAAACTTTTTCGTCCTCCGTAGTCTAATGGTTAGTCTCGGCTCTATAACCGAGAGATCACAGGTTCAAATCCCGGTGAAGTCCAATCATGTACTTTGTACTTTAATAAAAAGCCCAGTGCACTTCGAAGCCGGCATAGCTGACGCTAAGGCTTAAATGAGACTAAAAAAGGTGCTCGGTGGAAAACTAGCTATCGCTAATTTTTATTTTATCTATACGTCATACTTTGTATTGTACATAGATTTTTCTATAAATATATCCATATGTTTTTACGTAAATGGAAAATATTTTGGTACCTCAATTTATAGTCTACCATTTCTATTACCGTATGTAAAAGGGAAGGTAGAGATTGTCACTTGAAATTTTAAATATATTCATTTCTCTGGATCTCGGTAAATTCCTTTGAAGTAGCGTGATATTATTATAGGCTTGTCCCCCCTAAAGGATAAATTAAAAGTAGGGTTCATATGGAATTATTTGGTTTATTTCTTGATTGTTCTGAACTGGCGAAATATTGTCTCGTACCAAAAGTTCTTCCATCGCATATCTCTGACCCGCAATGCTGGACTACGACCTGCCCCATGGTAGCGCTGTGTTAGTATTTATTTGTTCCCATTGTTTTTTCTCACGAAAGGAACTTTATTAGGTATACTCGATGTTATGTCGACACATCGATACAAACCAAGAAACTTAGTATTATAGTTGTTTATTTGGGTTGAAAATAGACTAGAGAATCGTAAATTTTCGATTGGGAAGTTTAAAGGTTTTAAGTGGCCTCCCTGTATAATAATAGAATGGATACTACGAGAACTATTCAGAAAGTAAGTATTATATATATATATATATATATATATATATATATATATATATATATATATATATATATATTAGTATAGCAAGTGAGAGATCCGGGTTCGACTCCCGGCGGAGCAAGTACTTTTTGTGATTCAATGTTTATTGAAATTATATATGTATATATAATAAAATGTGTATATACATGTGAAGAGGAACTAAAATACTACTTTCATACATAATTACGACACAAATTCAGGTATAATAGCGGAAGACAATTTTTGAAATTCCTGTTATAGAGTTCTGCAGCCTGTGATCTCAGCTTATCATCGTTGACAAAACACTGTGTCGGGAACAAATGAAAATCACTTGGAGTAAGATCATGATTGTGGTGGGAGGGGATGAGGAAAAACTGAGTTGCCGAACACAAACACGCCGAAATTGTATACGTGATTGGCGCGCCTGGTAAAAACGCTCCTTACTTTCGGAATAGCCCTCGTATTATTATTTAATGATACATATCGCAAATTCTCTTTTTATGCTTCTCTCATACACTTTTAAACTGAAAAATCACTTCGGTGATTGTGTAAAATCCTTCAGACACACTTCTATTACGTAATTGAAGATGTTTTCTTTACCACACTGTCCCATGCATTTCAAACTTATCACAATTCTTGTAGTTATTGTTTTCTAGTTTGGTGATTGTATTCCAGATTCAATTCACCAACATCTTTAAAACTCTTGAACATCCTCAGTCTTCATCTATGCTATTATATAAAAATCGAATGGTATCTCTGTGTAGTTTTACTCAATCACGTAACAACTACTAGACGACTGTACTGAGATTTTACGTGGACAATCTTAGGGTTCTGGTTAATATATATAGGCCTATTATTTAAAAGATCCCTCTGGGCTATGCCCAACTCATCTCTAAAGGTGGGAAAATCTCAACTTGGTCCCTTAAGGTTGAATTTACAGCAAACAAATATTATTGTAGATGGGCCGCTTTGAAAACGACCTGCGCAAAGATTTCTTGCGCATAGGCGAAGGGAGGAGTAGGAGCCCGACCACGCCTACCGCCACCCCCTCTTTCACTGATCGATCCATTTCCTTTACAAGACACAAGTGGGAAGCGAGTGCTTTTCGTTAGTTTTTTGGAACATTACGCTATGCTTTGTTATTATCGTTGTTACGATATAACAATTATTATTATTATTTATGTTAAGAATAGTCTATTGCATATATCTAATAAGTTAGTACAAGTAAGAAGTATTTTAACAAATGTTTCTTGTTAACAGCTGTTATGTAACACATATCCTACGAGTGGTAAAGTGGCGACTGAGGAGTGGGTGGTAAGGAATGTGGAGGAGCGAGGAGGAAGTGAGTCCGCCCTTTTCCCTCTCCACATCTCTCTCACTCCCCACTCCGCACTGATCACTTTAACAGGTCACTTCAAAGTAGCCCATCTATAATGAAAGAGCCTGTTAAATAAATACAATCAACTGTTATGTACAAACGTTGTTTTATGACAGTACAACCATATGTTTAATTAATCTAACCACTATTTTGAATTTGGTTACATATATAATGTAAAAGCATAGAATAAGCTAGATAGTAACAAAACTTTTTTATTTCAACTTTTTCTGCAACCACTGTTGAGCACAGAGGAAGAAAATGTCCAGATAAAAGCTTTAGAAAAGTATATTTCAACTGTACCTAAGCAAATATTAAATATGCAGTGCTTGATCATCACTGTAAAGGAGATATCAAAGACAAAGTTACTATCAAACTTTATTATGAACTAGCTGCTACCCGCGGCTTTACACGCAATCTTTAGAACCGAAGTCTTTATATTACTCAGTAAAATCAATTGTGGTGTAATAAGATGGGAGTCCTATCAAGATTTTAAAACGTAAGTAGCCATACATCAGGTAGATATTATTTAAGTTCACGGTAAATAGTATCAGAGTTTAACTTAATTATTATTCTTTGTTTAAAGGTTATTTTTGACGATGGAAGGATTGTGAAGGAAACAGGATTTTTTCGGACATTTGCCATCGTTCAGTGAAACAAGAAAACAGTAACACAAATACAGTGTTTTCTTGTTTCACTGAACGATGGCAAATGTCCGGAAAAATCCTTAATTATTATATCATGTTTGGCACGTGAAGGAGCATTTCTGGTTCTAATTAATTATATACGAGTACATAACGTACCTAAAACAACCCGCCATTTCTGATTGGATAAACCTTTTGAGATGCGGTTTGCGGCATTAAACTCTACTAAGTGAGCTCTTTCAAATGAGGTATCACTCTACCCATGCTTTAATTTAAGATTTCCATGTTTTCCTCTGTGGGCCGTCCCCCCATGGTTGGCATGTCATGGTAATAGCAAGGGAAAATAGTTTACATAGCCATATGACACTGTGCAAAGTTTATAAATGTTATCTGCTACGGTTTGTAAAATATTATGCCGTACTTTTGAAACACCTTGTGTGTGTGTGTGTGTGTGTGTGTATATATATATATATATATATATATATATATATACACACATACTTTCTTGATTGGGGAAACAAAAACAAATCAATTATGGCAAACAAAAGTATTAAGACCAGAGTAAATTACTATGGTCATAATATACACATTTTGACATATTTTCTTGATCGTTGCAACAATGTAAACTCAACATTGGTGTCAGAACTAATTTACTTGAACCAGAAGTCACAAAGCCTACGTGAATAACTGCTAGTATATAATAGTTGTAATGTACTTTAATCAAAAGACGAGGATATTAGCCAAGTCGATCACAGATTGAATTAGAGAAGTAGGAATAATAGAGTAATGGAAAATAAAGTTTAACCATCCAATTAAAGCATCCCATTTATACTATAAACCCAAAAAGTGTACAAATTTAGTTAAATACAACTTCTCTGACATTAAAACCGAATTATGGGACAACTTTCATATGGACATTACCTACCGTTAGTAAATGATATAACTTGGTAGCTATAAACTCGTTTCCTTTATTGTTGACTGCACTAACAAATACTCTTCACAAATCACAACAGAACACAGGCACAGAACAAGATAACCATACTAATCTTCTAGGGTAGAAGGTCAAGGAGAATAAACAAAGGAATACAAGGTAAATATAAAAGAAATTATAAAAGGCGTTTTCCAACATTTTAATCAAAGTGCAATTTTTCTCGAGCAGACATTGTAAACAAGTTATTAATTCACCGTTCCACTTTCAACCAAATTAAATGTACAATTCTTGTAAAAAATGCAATGTACAAAATAAAATATTTATTTATACATACAGTTTTCTTTAAGTTATGCCTAATACCAATTCTTTCTCTTTAATATGCTATTTAAAAAAAAAATACAATTCTTTTGAAGTAATTAATATAACTGCTTCCAAATTTTGACAACTCATTAAAACACACAAATATCCCTTTTATATTGAATGTATCAATGTTAAGTAGAAGAGGAATAACCTTCTAATGTGCAAGGTGAGCCTGCTCTGCTTCATGCCATATAAAAACTCTTGTGCTATAAAACCTGGCTACTACATTTTTTTTAAAATCTAAATGTAAACGATTTAGTTTTATTTCAATTTGAAGTATGGCCAATTAGTATCAAGATCTTACTCCTAAAGAAGAGAGCAGGTACCAGTTTTTGGAAAATGGTACTATTCTTGTAACACAAAATGGTGGTAAACCTGACCACCTATCCTTTTAGTATAGAAAGATCATACTCATTAATTATTAATTGATATTAATGTATTTCTGCTGAATGTTTCTGCATCTTATATTTCTATAACAATAACAATATACCTATACAGTAATAATGTATATACATTACAAATACCCTCAGTTATGTTAATTTTTAGACGAATTACAATTAAAATTTGCCAAGTTTTTTAGCAGGTCAACTTTTTGTACTAGTACTCAACTCTGTCTTCGACGTCCCGCAGCTTGAAATTTTAGCTGCGTAACCACTTATATTTTTTAAATCTACACCATTGAAATTAAGTTCAGGCATTTTATTTTCAGCCATACATTTTTTGGCATACTGTTTTGCATCAAAGTTATTTTGTGAGATGCGTCCTCGTCCTCCAAAATCTCTTCCACCACTAAATCCGCCTTTACTCCGAAAAGGTTGGTTTCGACCTGTTGTATTATTAAAACCATTGCAATTTTTTTCGAAACTGTTACTAAATGACTGGAGAGCACCCCAACCACCATGTGGCATTGCAGCTCTGATTGTTCCTCCATATCCTCTTTGGTGAGAATTCCTGTGAGAAAAGAAACCTCCTTTGCCACCACGAAATACAGAATTCTGTGGTGCTCCTCTTTTACATCTTCCAAAGCCCATTGGTCCCTCTTCTTCAAAACGTCTTCTGTCTTCCATTCTTTTTACTCCAGATTTTACAGTGTTATTTGTTAAAGGTACTTTACCTTCAGTTAGTAGTTTCATTTGCTCGGCTAAACTTGAAAGCCTTTCTTCAAGTGCAAGCTGTGCTGAGCTTTTTTTTGGTGTGGTAATATCTTTAGATGACGTGTTTTTATTCTTAGAGTGGGTAGATTTAGAAGTAGCACTCTTTTCTTTTGAGGATTTTAGTTCTTTATTTTCTAAATGTTCACTTGCAGATTCCTAAAGAAAAATAACATAATATAATAAAATTATACCATAATATCAAGTTATAACAACAAAGATATTACATTCACCCTTGTTTTAACTTTTATATTAACTTAAAAAGTCATGAAGTTTTCTCTAGTAAAGAGAAGCAATACTTAAGTAAATAATAAGCTGGGCTGGTCTTAAGATATAATTTTGCGTTTATACATGTACATACAGTACATAAGTTATAGTAGGACTTGTTTAAGCATGTATTATTCAATAAATTTTGACTGAAAAAGTCACACATAAAAGGTTACCACTGCCCGACAAAATGCATGCCATTGACATAATAAGTTAATTTATATAAGTATATAAAACTGGTACATTGCATGGTTATAGAATTCTTGAAATTATTATGAAAAGATTCTTAGAACGAATTAAAAATTATAAACTAAACAACATTACTATTCATATAGTATATATGATATTTCATAGTAGGCCTATTTATGTAATAAAGTTTATAAATAATTATAAATTGGTCGACTCTAGTAGTTGTTTTCTGCCTCAGTCCCACTTGTAGAATCAATACTTCTTTTATTAAAAGAGAAAAGCAAAATGTATTTATTACTCATATTTTAAAATGTTAAATATATGCCAGGCTTTGGGTCATTGAGGAGACTTCGCATTCGCCCCACAGTAGATAACCATCTTGGCTCAGAGAGTGATTCCTAAAGGACTGACTTTTACCATTTTCAAGTTTTATATAAGGTAGTAGAGATGGTTTCATACCAAATTTCAACCCTTTAAGTTAACTCATTCAAAAGTTATCATGTATACAGACAGACTCTCATGAAGACAAAAATCTGGTGGGAGAGACTATGCAAAACGCTCAGTCTGTTAAATCTTACAATGGCTTGTTTGAAATATATAAATACGTCGAAGGACACAATCCTGGATTTCTTGTAACATTTCCTTAAACATTTTATATAAACAAGGAGACACAAACTTTCACTGCATCTGCAAAATAATACAAATTAAACAAAAACTCCATTGATCTTCAGGTGACAAAAGATACTCTCTCTGTTTTAAGGGCACTACTATGAATATGCAAACACTAGTTTAAATATAAACAAGTATATACCATTTAAAGCAGAAAGTTGCATATTATTGCACTGTTATCCAGTTATAAACCGTGTTATAAATTTCATTACTGTAGATTTTTGCAAAATTAGTTTAAAAACATAAAAATATTTGCACTAAACAGAGACAAGAAAGTGAATTAACAGAAACTCTTGAACTAGGCAAGAAATACATGAGACCAACGCTCCTTCAATACTATTTACCAGAAATTCCAGGCAACAAAACAAAGTGAAAAAAGCGTTTTACTATTTAGTTTGTTTAAAAAATCACTGCAGGTTAAGCTAAAAGGTTCAGGATTTGTATGAAACCAACTTAACAAAATGACTTATTCTTTGTTTTAAAGTTTGTAATTGACGAAAGAAGGTTTGTATAACAGGATTTTGTAAATTTATCATCGTTATTTGTTACAAAATGTAAAACACAATGTTTTGAGGATTCAAACGTATAACGATGGTAAATGCCCGAAATCCTGTTTTTCTCTCAAAATGACTTAGGTGTCATCACTTAAAAATGTTGTACAATTAATCTTCACAATGTAATTGGTTTATTAATTTATTTATTCTGTGTTTTTTTGTTGCAAACTTCGTTACCCATAAGACCAATTTAACCAGAGTTATTTAATGATAGACAGAAATCAAGGCTCCACATAAACCGATGATTAACATTTTCAATAACAGTATCACTCAAGTATTAACCCTCTAGATTAACTCGTTCAAAACTTATCGTTCATACAGACAGAAATCATATTTCGTTCATTAGCAAAAGGTGAGTGAGACTTCATGGAATTCTCAGCCAACAATAAAGGTTTTTAAAAAGTGAACTGCTATGATTTTTAATAATTACTGTGTTACTGTTTAAGTCAAACTATCATTCCACGAGTTATAGCTCAGTGGAATTCCCTGCAACTGTACAAAAAACACATACCCCAAGAAAAAAGAATTCACGCACGGCTCAGTAGAATTCCCTGCAACTGACAAATGTCAAAATATCATGTGTTTTTTAACGCGATCTACATTTTTTGTTATTATGTTTTTAACAATATGCTCAACAAGTACCAGTATTGATACAAATTTAACAAGAAATCTTTTAGTTACATGAATAATAAAAATGTTGATAATTTTAACCCTCCACATTTTAACGGATGGAAATAACAGAGATTGTCCAGCAGGTCGGATGGATCCGCATCATCACAGCTATGCAGGTCAGAAACTTCATTTCGATGTAAGTAGTCATTAGGTCGGATGGCTACGAGTGAGGCTCGCCCCTACTGTGGTGCTACAGCTTGGATAGTCACACTCAAAACACATTGTACTACGTCACTATTATTTCAAATATGAAATAAATTCCTTGCCTTCGAGACTAGTTTGTCAACCAGGAAATGTGCCAACTACGTAAATTAGTAATTTACATTATTTCAGATTTTTTAAAGCTTTGTTCCTTTTATAACCCTTTGGATGTTCGAAAAAATAAAATAACATTTTCTAAAAAGGTTCAGGGTTTTTAAAAATGTGACATACACAAAACTGTTCCGATCAAATTGGCCTTTTCGCAGTGTTTTGAAGAAAAAAATTATACTTTTATTTAATAAGTCATGATATTTGCTTCAAACTAATCTATATAATTGTCTTAGTTCATCAAAGACCTTTTTAGAACAAATGGTTCAATCCAACATAAAAGTATATATATTTTTAATTTTACTTATTTAGTTGTTACTTTTTCGGTGTTATAAAACACATGTATTTTTTGTATTGAATGAAAGTATATCTATAATAGGTTCATATAGTTGTGAACAATTCTTAAAAATTCAAGTAATTCCGATTAAATATGGCCAACTTATAAATAAAATAAATAATTAAAAACCAATCAGATTAATATGATCTTTCTGCTGTGTTTTATTTTAAAATCTATAAATTTTAAACTGGTAGTAATTACTTGGATTAGTCTTGTGTAGCCATGTGTAAAACCAGGAATCGTTTGTAACAGTTACAATAGTTTCAGTTGCAGCTATACAACAGTTGCGAAGAACCTTTGCTCCGCAATTGCTACAAAAGAAAAAAGAATAGTTGCGTTTTAAAACTGCTCCACAAAAAGTTGAAGTTGAACTGAAAGTACTGTGTACTACTCACCGGTTCTAAAAGCCAACTTGGTGATAGTATCAACCTTAATGAACTTAACCTCTAAACTTTGAGATATTTTTAATGTTTTTTGTTGTTAGTTCAATGTTAGTGTGTATTTTATTTTAAAACGATAATGTTTATGCAAAATGGATGGCACGAATTTAATACATAAGGCTTTTTAAAAGATCTGAATAAATCAAACCTAATATATCAAATAACCATATTTACATTGTAAGGTGAAGTTATTATTTTTGTAAAAAAATCTGTTTACATTTATTTGCATAATTTATATCCAAATAGGATTATATATAATAAATACTATTTATAAATTAGGTATCACTTTTTTCACAATGTACTAGAGGGCTGCAGTAAATTAAGCGGCCGCCACCACAATCGAATCAGGGTACCAAACATATAAGAAATACCTAATAAAAAAACTAATAATATTTATTTATAATTAATGTTAATAATGTAATTAGTTTTATTGAAAATTTAATAAAATTCTTACCTTGCTAGAATTTGTATCCTTTATTTCATTTCTTATTAGTGATTGCAACACATCTGACATTTTTTTTAACAACACTACTTTGGCAGGATCCATTTCAGCCTTACACTCACTCTGGCTTGTCTTGCCACTGTCCAACTGTGTCTTTGATAACTCCTGTGTTAGCTGACCAGTGCTCTCCTCCATTTCAGCTAATGTATTCATCATACTTATTTTTGATTGCAGTTGATCGTTTAAATTTTTCACGGCTACCTCTATTTCTTGTTGTTCTTTTGGAGATATCAATGTTTTAAACTGCTTTGATTTATAATATTGTTTGAGTTTTTTTCCGTGTCGCTTCAGGATAGAAAAGCGCATCTTTAATAACCACTTTAACTTCAGGTGGTACTATTTTGAGTTCCGACAGCTTTGCCATAACAAGTCTGTATTCTGTACATATCACTTGTTTCGGAATATTGCAGATCTCCTTTTCTGGATTTACATGAATCTTAATGTACTTTTCATTTGATGTATACTGAGTCTGATATGGCTTTATTTCACATTTTACTTCTTTAGTCTGTGTTTTGAAGTTTGGCTCATCTGCATGATTAGATCTTTCATTAAAGCTCATGAATTCTTCTGTTTCATACTTTGTATTTTCAATACGTTTGCAAGGTTTCTCGATTTGCTTTAAACGGGTTTTGCGGCCAAGAACTTCTATACAGCTTTCAGTCTGGACATTGTTTTCCTAAAAAAAGAAAAACACACATTATTAGTGATTATAAACAAACATACAAGTATCATTTCAATACAAAGTTTATATTCCAATCTTATGAAACGTATAATGATGAAAACACTTTCTTGTGCCAATGGTGATAATAATGCTGAGTGCTCTGTGTGATTTTACGTTACTATAAAATAATTTCTGTATCGTTTCATGAATTGTAATTAATTGTTTGCCAGGATGCATATGCAATCTAGCGGAGAAATTTAAAAACACTTTCAAGTAGTTTTTGTTGATCCCACTAGAATACAGTGGTTTGTAAAAGGAATTCTCAGTAATAATTTCTTGCTGATTCAATATGGGTTAACTGTTTAAGAACAGTAGAATAATAAAAAATAATCAGTTCATTTTAATTTTCTGCACACTCTTACTTTTCACATGTCAATAGGGTTTCCGGCAGGGTAAATCTACTACCTCTGCAGTACTTAATTTAATTGCTTTATCTTTGGACGCTTTAGAAAGAAAAGAGTCAGTTTCTGTTGTTTTGTGTGATCTTAGTAAGGCTTTTAATAGTGTTTGATTTAATATTCTATTAAATAATCTAAAATTATAAGATATTAAGGGTAGCTCTTTCAAAATAATTCAGTCTTGATCTATCCAGTAGGAGTCAATATATTTCAGAAAAAAATAAATGTTTATCTATAAAACCGTTGAGACAGGTGTACCTCAAGGCTCTGTTCTAGGACCCTTCTTTTTCTTAGTATATATAAATGATTTGCCTTAAAATTTAAATGTACATTAGATTTTTTATGCTGATGAAACCACTTTAATGGCCCATCACAGCAATCTTAATTACTTAATCATATCACTGAACAAGCAGAAGAGCTTGCTTTTTCTGGTTTTCTTCTAATAAATTATCTTCTGATCCTGAAAAATCACAATACCTAACTCTAAGCCTTAAGCAAGAAATAACATGGAACCTGTCAGGCTTCTGGGATTTCATATAGATTCTCAGTTACAATGGTCCCTGCACATTGAAACAGTTTGTAAAACAATATCAAGAGTAAGTGACCTACTATGGACATTGAAGAGCTTTGTAAGCTTGGAATATTTAAGAATGTCATATTTCGGTCTGTTTCAATCACATATACTGTATGGTATACTAGCATGGTATTCTCCACGTGTAAATGATATTTTTTATTACAGAAAAAGGCAGTGTGGGCAGTGTGTGATATTGCAGGAGTGGGTTCGCTTGCTCACCGTAATTCTACCTTGTTTCATGTTTTTAGGTTATACAGTATAAAGTACAGTAGTGCTTCATGTTTTTAGGTTAAACAGTATAAAGTACAGTAATTACATTTTAGTTTGTTATTTATTTGATGTATAAATGAGTAAAAGGATATGCTATAAACAACATTAATTATTTTATCAGAAATAACTCTGGTTTTATGTTAAGTACTACGAATTTCAAAACTCGTGTTACATTAACTTGCACAGAAATGGCACAAAGAAAAATAATGCGACCTTACAAAAATTGATGTTACTCAACTTAATAAATAAAGTAAACCTATAACTTTTGTTTCTTTAGATTAAGAATTGAATTTAACATAAAATATATATTTGTGTATCAAATATTTTTTTAGCTATATGGTTTTCAATCAACAAACTTGAAATTTTAACAATTTAATTAATTTTATATACAGTGTTTCGCAAGAGGTTGGTACAACTTCAGGATATTATAGTAGACACAAAAACATGCAAAAAGGTTTATAAGAACATATGTCCTATCTCGCTTCGTTTAGTGTCTGTCTATACAAGACGGAAGCTCTGGTGTGAACTAACTCACAATGAATTTGTTAGGCTACTAAGGGACTTGATAGCAGCTGCTCAACTCCAACCACAAGAGGACAGCATAGCAGTACAAGAAACTCGGCAGGAGGACCAGTCAACAAGATCTGACACCTACACCCCCACTACCAGTGTTGAGCTCCAATCACCTGCTGCCCTCTCTGGGTGTGCAAAGAGTGTTGTGCAGTGTGAAAATGGTCATTCTGTTATCGAAAGTACTACCCAAGAAAATAGTGTCTAGGAGGAAAGTTTGTCTTTGCATGATTGCCCTAAAAATAATACTAATGTTCAACTATATGTAACACAACAAAAATCACTTATACAAAATTTAAACTCCAACAAATGTAACCTTAATGTTAATGACCCCAGTTTTTTAGAATAATAGACAACACAACTGTAAAAAAAAAACATTTAAAAATCCTTCAACTCAATATACAAAGCATTAGAAATAAACTTTTAGAATTAGAACAATTTTGCAACATTGAAAATATTGATATTATTTGTATTTCTGAACACTGGTTGCTTTCTGATGAGGTAGATCTGTACACACCACAGGAATTTGTGTCAGCTAGCTTTTACTGTAGGAGTAATAAAAAAAATGGGGGTACAGGGATTTTTATCAGACCAAACATTAAATATAAAGTAGTACAGTTTGAAAAATTTAGCAGTGAAGTAGATTGTGAAATTTGCTGTATAAAATTGGTGGAACAAAATATTGTTATTGTTAGTTTGTACAGATCACCTCAAGGTAATATTGATAAATTTTTTCAAAAATTTGAACAGGCAATAAAACACGTTATCAAGTAATGATACAATGATAACTTTTTCAGGAGATTTTAATATTGAAATGGTTTTATTACGGGATCATAAAGCTATAACCTTTTCCAACTTACTTAAGTCACTAAATTTAAAATGTACTGTTCAGGTTTCCACACACCGTACATCTTGTATAGACAATATCTTAGTTAATTTTACAGAGAATTTGTATACAATTAAGTCTTTTCAAGGATGTTTTGCTGACCATAACTCTCATGTGCTAGAGGTTTATTCCAATAAATATCGCCATAAATCTTCAAATATTAATGCAGGCAATAAAACTTTTGTACGCAAGCAGTCAGAAAATGAAATTAATTTATTTATTGATCTTTTAAAAACTGAAAATTGGGAAATGGTTGATGACTTTAACTGTGATAAAATAACAGTAGAAGAACTATGCAACAACTTTTTAAAATGCTATATAAATCTTTGGCATTTCTGTTCTCCACCTATTAGTAAAAAAAAGTAAAGATAAAATTAAAGAAGTGCAATGGTACAACCAGAGTTTAGCACAAGAGAGAAATGATACGCTTAATTTATACAATATTTATAAAAGTTTAAGAAACAGTAGCTCAGAGGGTTGGGAATTAGCTTATAGGACCTACCGTCAATGTAAAGGAAATTATAGAAATAATTTAAAGCATGCCAAGAGACGAGCATGTGAAAGATATATAGAAAAAGCCCCTAATAAATGTAAAGCCGCCTGGGATATCATCAAGCAAGAAAGTAATTCCAGTACACAACACATAGTTACACTCGAACCAACAGAACTGAACAACTTTTTCCTAAATTCTGTCTCTGAACTTTCAAACAGCATCCCATCCACTAACGTTTTATCCTCTGACCTTCTAAGAAATAATCCCTCCTAACACTTTTAATTGGCAAACTGTTACTGTGGACCAGGTAGTAAATGTTGTATCAAATTTCTCCAACTCCAAAAGTACGGATTTATATTGGATTTCAAATTTTTTAGTAAAAAAAAACTATCCATATTATCAAAGAACCATTAGCATTTATTCTTAGCAAATGTTTCGAGTTTGGTTACTTTCCTGAGTTGCTTAAAACCTCCAAAATTGTTCCAGTTTATAAGAAGGGCGATAGGCTATTGCCTCAAAATTATCGACCCATATCTATTGTTCCAATATTTTCTAAAATATTAGAGTCACTAATGCATAAACAGCTATCCCATTACTTTGAACGATTCAATCTTCTATCTGATTCCCAATTTGGTTTCCGGAAAGGTCGCTCAACTATAAAAGCGGTCATGGAAGTAGTAAATTACTCTCTTAATGCCTTTGAAAATAAAGAATCAGTAGCCCTTTCGATGATGGATTTAAGTAAAGCATTTGACTGTCCCCTTTAATATTATCATAGAGAAATTGAAATTTTATGGAGTTTTAGAAGAATCATCTAATCTAATTCGGTCTTACGTAACTAATAGAAAGCAATATGTTTCAATTGGGGGTAATAATGCTTCTGTAAAACCAGTGAAAATGGGTGTCCCCCAAGGCTTAGTACTTGGCCCCTTTTTCTTTACTATTATAATAAATGATCTACCAAATAATTTGAATGTTAGTTCAGTAGTCTACGCAGACGACACTTCCCTTTTTGCAAGTAATAAAAACCTCCCTTATTTCCTCACTAAAATGAAACAAGCTGAAAATGAAGCTTTAAAAATGGTTTTCCTCTAACAAATTGCTATGTAACCAAGAAAAAACTCAAAATATTATTCTTAGCTTATCCAATAACACTCAAGATGTCCAATCCGCAAAATACTCTGTATTCACATTGATTCTAAACTAAACTGGTCCCATCACATTAATAACTTATGCAGTAGGCTCTCGCGAGTAAGTTATCTTTTTTGGAAACTAAGAGATGTTGCTTCTATTGAATACTTGAGGACAGCATACTTTGGTTTATTTCAGTCTCATATTTCTTATGGATTAATACTTTTTGGTCATTCTTCTCACGTTAAAGATATTTTGATAATACAAAAGAGGGTTTTTACGAACAATCTGTAGAGCTGAATTCTTAGAACATTGTAAACCACTTTTTATCAGTTAAAAATTCTCACAATTATAAACCTATACATCTTCCATCTATTATTACATGTAAAAACTAATCTGCGCTCATTCACACTTAGACAGGATTTGCATTCGTATAATACTACAAATCATGATAAGATTGATATATCCCAGCACAGGCTGGCCAAAACAGGTTCATCTCACATGGTGAACAGCATTGTTTTCTTTAATAAACTTAATGTAACAGCTTGGACTGCCTCAACTGGGGTGTTTTAAGAGTAAGGTATTGCATTGGTTACAACAAAATCCATTTTATAATCTAGAGGATTTTATAAATCATGATGTGGATGTAGAATTTTAATTCTGAATAACTAAATAGTGCCAGAGTAGTAATTAAACTCATACATTGTAAAACCGCAATTGTAAAATTGTACTGTAAATTTTACGTGTCTAATTTTAAACATATTTTATCTATTATGTCTATTATTATTAATACATGACTATGCCTATTTCATTATATGTAAAATGTGATCAATGGCAATAAAAATTATGATTATGATTATATGAGTTTTTTATTTTAAAAAATCATATCTCGCAACCCGTTGAAGCAAATAACATGAAACTTGACGTTTATGTTGTTAATTAAAGGAACAATACAAAAATTTAAATACCTATTATCACCTTCCATTTCAAAATTCACACTTAACCCTTTGAGTGCCAAGACCATATATTGAGTTATGGAACTTTTTGCAACATATGTTATATTCAGGGGTATGTTTAAAAATGCCAGACCCGGAAATCCCAGTTGTGTAGCAACTTAGTAAAACATTTTTTTAACAGGATTATTTCCATAGAAACTTATCATGCTGTAGATCAAAATGCTTGGTTTTAATTGGGCTATACTTTTACTAGTAAATTTTCTTACAGTTTATTTCTTATATATATATATATATATATATATATATATATATTTTTAACACAAAACAAAAAAGTTTTCTTTTTTAACATTTTTTTAAAGTTTTATTGCAGTTTTTACAAATAAAAAAAACATTTTTACTATGGAAAACACTTTCTTTTCTAAGGGAATATTACTAATAAAAAACGTGCAAAATTTCATAGTGTTATGTTCAAAACCGGGACAAAAAAAAATTTTTTTTTAGACCAAAACAGTTTGGAAAAAATACACACATAGCCTCATCATATACATTTGTGTGTGGTCTAAAAGAAAACTTATAAAATTTACTCACCACATACAGTATTTCTTATGCTCAAGAATGAAAGAATGAAATTTCAGTTCAAAATCTTCACTAAATGTTTATATACAATTATTTATATACACTATTCACAACAGTTTGTCTTCACTTCACTTGCATTTGTGCTTTGGGAAGCAGGTGCCATGACAGCCTTCCCCACAGTTTGTGCAAACTGTTCTAGACCTCTTCCTTCCTGTTTTGAAATCAGGCCCCCTCATTGTACATACAAAACAAGTCTTTTCTTTTTTTCCGGGCAATTTTTCTAATCCAATTTTTCTTTTGTCACCCTCTACATTTACAGTTTTACCTTGCTGTGCTACCCATTCATCAGAAATACTTTCAATGATTTGCACAGTATACTGGTATCTAGAAAGAGGTTTCCTGTTGTTTTGGACACAATTTTCCCTATATATAATGTAGGAATTTATTACCATTCTTGCAAAAAGATTAAAAACAACCTTTTTCCAATACTTAACTGTTCGTCTTTCGTCAAGGTAAGAATAGAGCATCATGTCGAATGTGTCTATCCCACCCATGTGCTTATTGTAATCTAGTATGATGGATGGTTTGTTTTCAACTGTTACCCTGCCATGCCTCCTTTTGGTATGTACAATATCTTTTATCTCAGCTTTTGAGGACAGCAAAACAACTGGTTTTTTTTTGTGATGCTTGTTGTCTATAGGCCAGTGTCACTATGTTTCCTTGATGGTAGTACTTCTTCTGGCCAACTTGAAACTTTTCTTTGATTCCATCAGGCAAGCCTTTTTTATTCTTCCTTACTGTGCCAGTAAAAAAGGTTTTTTCCTCATACAATTTTTTGACCAGCGGAATACTAGAAAAAAAATTGTCTGTAAAAACATGAAACCCTTTCTGTAAATAATTACAAGCACGAAGAAGAGAAGTGACAACCGAATAGCCAAGACCATATTTTTTTACCTCATCAGATGGAGATGTGTTCTTCTTACCCTGATAGCAAAATAAGCTCATGCAGTAATTAGATACAGAGTCACACAACACCCATAACTTTATTCCCCACCTATGGTGGTGCTTATTGGGGAGGTATTGTGTGATTCCGGTTTGACTTTTCGTCCCAATTAGAGATTCGTCGACTGACAACTGTTCATGGGCTGTATAAAAGAATTTAAATAGCCTATTACAGTGCTCAATTAAGGGTTTTGAACTTTTGAGTGGGGTCGTAACCTGGTTGGTTGGCTTTAGGTAGTTTTTCATTGTCAACAATGTGAAAGAAACTAAGCAAAATTTGAAATCTATTTCGTGTGAACATCTTACTAAACCATGGAGTTGCTTGTGAGTCACTAGTTGACCAATAAGAGGGGATAGTTGGTTTCCTAATCAGGCCCATATTTAAAACAGCAGCAATAAAAGCCTTCATTTCCAAAATGTTCACGGGGATCCAGCTGTGCCTACGACTACCAGGTGAGTCATTGTCTGCAAAAGACGAAATTGTCTGGTTAGCATACCTGTTGGTTTCAACCACAAACATAGTCAAAAGTGTTTCTGTAAAAAATAGTGTAAAATAGTCAATGGGCTTAGAGTCAACAATGTCTAGGTCCTGGAGATTCAACATAAGAAAAATCATGAGTGAAGTTACTGCGGCTCTCTTCGTTTATACTAAGCCAAATATCATTGTCTGTAGGCCCGTCGGCATCATCACCCGATTCAGAGGAACTGGATAACACACTCCTATCAATGATTCTACTTACGTTAGGTCTAGGCCTAACCTGTGTTCCTGACGTACTAGGCCTAGGTCTAGAAACATCAAAGTCACTCTCTGAGGATTGACCTCTATGTACATTTTTTTGTGGCTCATACAATGGATCAGCATCACTATCATCACTAAATAAATCACTAAGATCGTCTTCTGAGGTTAGTAAATTACCATCAGATACATCACCATCAAGTTCTCTGTCCACCTCACTTGATCTAAGGTTCTCAGGATCCATTATTCAGCCATTTGAAAACTACTTAAGTGTTTTACACACTAATAATAAACACTACTACACGCACAATTCAAACGATTGTAGCACAAAACGTAATAATTACGCTATTAGAATTCAAGCAACAATGTTTCAAAAGAAACAACACACTAGCACGCGGTTCTGCATTCGTCGTCTGCCACGCTACTCAGCTAGTCAGCTGTCGGCAGCGCTGTGATGGCCATTGTTTTTTTTTTTTAGATTCTCTTCTGGATTGGATTTTTTTTTTCCAAACACCACAGAAAATTAAAGGCATATTATTGGAAATACAATTTATTACGTCGAAACATAAAAATACCGAAAAATATAAACAAAGGATCTTAAAATAATTGGTGACGAAATTTCGTCACCGTGGCACTCAAAGGGTTAAATATATCTCCTAACTGTTATTTCTAACGTACATTTTCAAAAATAATTATTTATTTCAAATTTAATAACAAAACTAACGATACCGAATCTGTTTTAATTGGCTACGAAAAAAATTACATCAATTTTTGTAGAGATCAACTAGAAAACAAATGTTAATGATGCAAATACAATAAATAACAAACCATAAGGACTTGGACAAACAAATCTACTTTCCACATCTAAGAAAGCACACACACTCACCAACTAAAATTTACTTCTCAACTGATCGAAACAAATTTGGTATTGTTAGTTTTGTTATTAAATTTGAATTAATTATTCTTGCAATATTTACGTAGAAATAACAGTTATGGAAATGTTTAAGTTTGAAAACTTTTAAATAAACATTTTGAAATGGTAAGTGATAATAGGTATTTACATTTTTTTTTAATTATCGCTTTAATTAACTTAACATAAATATATTATTTGCTCCAACTCTTTGAAGCACTTACTAAAGTGAATAAAAATCAACCACTAAACGGATTAAAACAGTTTATATTTGAAAACATAATCTATAACATCTTGAGAAAGTTACCAGAATATTCTGTGTAACTAAATAAACTTTGTGCTCTTTTGTACTAATAAATTAACATTGAAAATGGTCTAACCATTCCAAAAGTCTCTATTTACTAGTCAATTTAGGATTAAAAATAACAAAATAAATTAGTTTTTATAATTTCATTCATCAATAATAATATAAGTAAACAACCATATGTACCCAAAAGATTATTTGAAATAACAGTACTTAATGCTTCCAAAACAAAATAAAACCCTGCACAACTTGCTTATAATCTTACCTCCAGGTTAACTTTATTTTTCTTCTTCTTCTTTTCTTTAGTAAATTTGAAGTTTTCATCTTCATTGTTATCAGCATATTCTGTTGTCGTATATTCAGAATTCTCTAAACTTGTGGCTTGATCTTCGTATATTTTCTTTTTTTAGACTTCTTTTTGTTTCCTGTAAAATGGATATCAATAATTGATCCAGCTGAAGCAATATATATCAAACACAATATTATTCTTCATTTTGAGAGCCACCCATACGTCTTATTTTGAGTGGACAATTGATTAGACAAATTACTTTTATTAAAATGAACTCAATTAAACTGGAACTAAGCAATATTCTTGAAGTATTTTTAATAATACGATAGGCACCATGAAATAATGCCAGAAGGTTTCAAACAAGAAAAGAGAGTTAAAATAGACACTACTAGGGTTATGGGCTGCAACCATGAACTATAACATGTTCTTAAGAAAGAGTGTTTAAAAAATTGAAGCCCTACCCCATGTCGAGATATATATATATGTACAGCACTCAAAATCTCAACTTAGTTTATTAACATATTGTACTCATTTATAATTACAACATATAATCACTTTTATAAAAAAGTTTTATTATATTAAAAAAATTACATAACAACATCATCGACCACTATCGGTGTGGACACATGTCACACTGACCAAATATTTGCAAAATAACATTGCTAAATAACACAATTTCTGTTGATGAAATGTTAATTTTTACCAACATAGTTACCAAATAATAATAGTAAGACATGTGAGAAAATAGCAGTAATCCGAGTTAGCTAATAGTAATGAAAATATGTGAGAAACTTGTGGAAAGCTAGTCAACTAATCGGAACCGCTGACAAAAATCAGCTGTAACTTAAGTTATAAGCATGTGTTAACCTTATGTTAGTCATGCTATAATCGAAACATTGTTTGCTGCACATGGTCCTACAGATAGAAAAACAACAAAAATGTCATCTCTGGAAACAGGAACAAAAAATAATGCTATGCAATAAGCATCAACAACAAATTTAATTACACTGTGTTTAAAGTAATATTTTTTTAACATGAAGAAAGTATGAATTTTTAATATAAGCTATCTTAAAATACTGATAAAACATTTTTAATTTGCATTGTAAAATGTATTTAAAACATATTTTCATTCAGTACTGACAAACAAAACATTAAATCTTGAACTGGCAGTTGTTTTTTTTCTAACCCGCAAGATGTTAGGATGATTTGCAGGTTTTAATCCTCCAAATGCTGATTAAATTGTTCCCAGTCCTGAGCCGTTGTGCCACCTCATGCATACTTGCAGATGCTTTTCTATACTACACACACATTATTCTTTAAATAGAGCTTGCTTCTGTATATACAGGGTGAGGCAGTGAAACGGCACGATTTTGTAAAACCACCAAAGATTTATTTTACAAGTAAAATCATAATAGTTGAACATGGATCTCAAGTACAAGAGTGGAAATTAAAGATTTAACTTAAAAACAATCATTTTTTAAATATGGTGTCAGTGAGGTGTCGTCCTTGGTTTTGCACACATTGTCTAAGCCTGAGATGAAATTGTCCCATGACGTTTCGTAGCATCTGTACTGGAATGTTGTTAATTTCCTGTCGAATTCGCTCCTTCAGGTCTTCTTTTGTTCTTGGTGGATTTTCCTGGAAGACTTTGCACTTGAGGTAGCCCCCAAAGAAAAAAGTCTGGTGCCGTCAGATCTGGTGAACGGGCAGGCCAGGGGAAATCGCCATTCCTGCTGATTAGACGTCGTGGAAATGCAAGTCTGAGCAATTCCATTGAGACATTAGCAGTATGGCTTGTTGCACCATCTTGCTGGAAGAGTGTTTCAGCATCTGGATCATGTCGATCAATTCCAGGCAGACCAAAAATGGTCAACATGTCAGCATAACGTCCAGAGTTTACCGTCACTGTGTTGCCATCTTCATCTTAAAAAAAATAGGGCCCCACGATTCCACGAGATGACATTGCGCACCAGACTGTTACTTTTTCAGAATGGAGAGGTTTTTCATGAAGTTCTTGCGGGTTATCTGAGGACCAATATCTGAAAGTTTTGCTTATTTACGTACCCACTAAGATGAAAGTGGGCTTCATCACTCATCCATAAGTTATGCTCTCTTTCTTCATTTCGTTCAATAACGTTAAGCATTGACTGGCAAAAGCGTATACGGTTTATTGTAGTCAATTGGTTTAAGGGCTTGCACTACCTGAATTTTGTATGAATGATAGTGAAGGTCACTCTTCAAAATCCGTCTTACTGATCGATTGCTGAGACCAAGTTCTGCGCTGTGCCGTCTCGCGGATTTTCGCGGACTTCGTCCCAACGCTTCGCGCACACGATTAATGTTTCTCGGGTGTCCGGATTGTTTTTTTTGTGCTGCCGCCTCTTTTCTTTGTTGTGCTAGCAGTATCTTCAAAGGTTTTAAACCCAAAGGAGAATGGCTTTCCTTGATGGGCACGGGAGCCCGTGGCGGCAGGTTGAATTCACGACGAAAGGCACTTTGAGCACCAACCACACTATCCGCGTTTTTGTAATATGCCTTTACGGCATATGCAACGTTGCGCACTTCGACCAACGCTCCATGGCTACTGAAACTTCCACCACTCTAGACGCCCAAGGGTCACTTCCCCCACTCTCGCAACCCCCCTCCGCGCCCGACAACCACTATCGAAATCGTGCCGTTTCACTGCCTCACCCTGTATTTTTTTCAGGAAATTAAGGAAAATAATATCAAACAAAAATCACTTACCTTTATGTAATATCTGTGTATTGGCTGTTTTTATAAAATGTACACACTTTTGTATTTTTAGATTTTTTACTAGTGCTTGAGTACATCACATACTAATAAATCAAAATTAAATACAAAATATTTCCTATTAATTTGAGATTACAGTCATATACAACACTTGACCATTATTTCAAAGAATATATGTAATAAATCTCATGATATAAAAGACAGACTGACAAAAGATGCTCAACTGACATAGTGGTTACAGCTATCTATATACAATTGAATGTGTTATATTTCAATAGAGAATTCAATTTCCGAACAGTACTATACAAAATATATCTTGATATGGTATGAATTAATACATTGACAATGGGATTAGTGAATTGATGTTATAATCGTCCTGATCAAGACAGTTAACACTTGGAGGATTAAATAAAATGGGTAAAAAATTTAAGTGTATTATAACCTATGTATAATTGGTATACAAAAAGTACTAGAGGGCCAGGAGTATAAGCGGCCAATACCACAATCTAATTGGGGTACCAAATTATCGATAAACACCTAAACTATTGAATAGAAAAACATTCTAATTATAGTTATTTACAATTAATTATTGCCAGGTCTTTGTAATATATTGCATAACAATATTGTTCGAAATTAATTAAAACAAAGTAAAAATCATTTGTGTGGTATTTGAGTACCGACCACAAATACAATGGTGATGTACATGTGTTCATGTATGCCATAAACTGCCAGACTTGTTTATCCTTCAAAATAGTAAAAAGTACCTAAATGTAACACTGTATTGTTTGTTCCATAACTCTATAATTACACATTGCCTAGATAGTTTTTTATTCATCATTAAATCGTTACTTTTGTAGATATAAAAACGGTTGATCTATAGGATACTTTAATTTGTAATACAAATGCAAATTCAAAAGTATTTATTGTACATTGACATTTGAATAATTACATAAGTAATAAAGACAGGTGCATGGTCAAGTTTAAAAAAATGTTCACTAAAATACCAGCGATACAGTATGTACTGCATGTATTGTCTATATTGTATTATGTCTATAAAGAATAATAAATCATCCTTATTTTACATTGACTGAAGTGATAATATGGTATAATAATGAATAACTGCATTGGGTTGGGATTTTAAAAATGATTACTTATATTATTTGAAAAATCTTTCTGCATTTCATTGACACTGTAATAAGCCTTTTCTAGAGGAGGGTTTTGATACTATTTTGAAAATTATTATTTTTAAACTCTTTTAGTGATAAAGGTAAACAATCATCTAACCGAATTCCCATATATAGTGGACTTTTTTCCAAATAACAGAAGTTTTATGAATTGGAAAGACAAGAAGAGTTTTGTGTCTAGTGTTATGATTATACTGATATTTGTATTAGTCAAAGGTGTTTTGGATTTTTATGGACTAAATTCAACAATTCAAAAATATATAAACCTGGTTAGTGTGAGTATTTTAGATTTTATTAAATAACAGTCGACAGCTCTCTCTAAAGTTTGCAACCAACCATTGCTCTTAGAATAGCTTTTTTGGGCTATGAATACTTTTTTCAAAATCAGGAGATGAACCCCAGAGTACAATATTGTATTTCAGAATCACCAAACATAAGCATATTATACAATTTTACAAGTAAGAAATAGATACTCAAATAGATCTACTAATATTTACATTACAAAGCGAAAAGAGCTTAGTTTTTTTTACTAGATAATTTCATGAAATTTTTCCAGTTTAAAATTTTTTATTAATTTTCATAATTCTAAAAATGTATGTGAAATCGACTAGGTTTAATCTGCTACATTTCAAGACACTGTTATGGTTATTTTTTGTTTTAAAATGCATTACATTTGTTTTAATTTGATTTAATAGTCTAGCAGAATTAAAACCATTCATCAAGTTGATTTAGAGTTCTTCTTACGATTGATTCCTCTATACTCGTTATGTTGTTTTCTCGAAATCGTCAGCAAATAAGATCAAATTAGTATTTTAGAAAGTCAATTGTTAAATTATTAAATGTAAGACTAGAAAAAGTATTGGATGTATTGAACCCTGTGGAACACCATAAGCTGTGTTTTCCCAATTACATGTAATTTTAACTTAGTTATCATTCATGACAGTTCTTTGTTTTTCTGTCTTTCAAATATGATTCTAAATATTTTAATTAAAACCTACAACATAATTTGGTTTCAGTAGTTTAGAAATCATGAGTATTGATCATTTGATTGTGGTGGTGGCCACTTATAGTACTGCACCTATACTATCAGAGATTAATATAATGTGTAATAAATCCCTAGAAATAAATATTTTAAATTTTCTGTGTAATTCAAAGTTATATAAATAAGTGATGAAAAATAAAATGGAGGTGGGAGGTAACCTAAAAAAAATAAGTAATGTGAATCAATTTAAAATTTCAAGATAGTATAATGTATTAAATTTATTCTAAAGGAACAGGATTTTTCCGGACCATTTTGCCATCGTTCAGTGAAAACAAGGAAAACAGTAAACACAACGTTTCGAGATCTGCAATCTGATCTCTTCTTCAGGTAAAGAAACTAACCTAATACATAACTACAAACTAGGTTAAAAATAAACAAATCTTTACTAAAGCGTTGTGGCACACCTAAGTCAGGAATCACAACCTACATGTTGTTAGTCAACTTCACTAACACTAAAGACATGCACTTAATACAAAACTATACAAAACACTAATCGTTAAAACTAAACTACGGAATACAGGTCACAATACGTCTTTCACTCGTCTACTAACCACCTACGACTGACCAGAGGGACTAGCCAATGGCAATCGTGACGGCTGGCTAAAACAAGATGGCGGCGGAAATACAAGGGAAGGGGAACAGGAATGGGCCCTTTCGTTATTATTGGTTCATGCGAGATGAACTTCTTAAAACCATATTGTGACTCCGCATTGGTTTATTACAAATTATCCGATCCGTTTGATACTTTTGGTTTTCTCTTTAGTTCATTTTTTAGAATTGGTAACCAAAGCGGGCCTAATCTTGACTGATGGTTGACTGATTGGTTGGTCTGCCAATTTAATGTATATGTTGCCTCAAATTAATTTCCTTTTGAAGAAATGTGGTTCCCGATGTATTATGTGGGCTTCATCCCAATTCATATGATGGTCTTCGGACCAAACAATGGTGTGCAAATTTTTGACTTTTCTGTGAAAACCCTTTCTCGTGTTTTCTTTGTGTTCTTTTATCCTTACGTTTAGTGGTCTTTTTGTCTCGCCTATGTATTACCTATTGCAGCTACATTTTAAACTGTAAACACAGTTTTTGGAATCCTGTGTGCCATTTTTTGGTTTTGTTTTTACGAGAGTTTGTCTAAGAGTGTTGTGTGTTTTAAACGCGGTTCTAATGTTGTACTTTCTACCTACTCTTCTAATTTTCTCCGATAATCCCGGCACATAAGGGATTGACATAAACGCAAATTTATCACAATTCTGTTTTTCTGACTCGTTTATTTTGCGTTTATGTCAATCCCTTATGTGCCAGGATTATCGGAGGAAAATTAGAAGGAGTAGGTAGAAAGTACAACATTAGAACCGCGTTTTAAAACACACAACACTCTTAGACAAACTCTCGTAAAAACAAAAACCAAAAAATGGCACACAGGATTCCAAAAACTGTGTTTACAGTATAAAATGTAGCTGCAATAGGGATGATACATAGGCGAGACAAAAAGACCACTAAACGTAAGGATAAAAGAAACACAAAGAAAAACGAGAGAAAGGGTTTTCACAGAAAAGTCAAAAAATTGCACACCATTGTTGGTCCGAAGACCATCATAATGAATTGGGATGAAAGCCCACATAATACATCGGGAACCACATTTCTTCAAAAGGAAAATTAATTGAGGCAACATATATTAAATTGGCAGACCAACCAATCAGTCAACCATCAGTCAAGATTAGGCCGCTTTGGTTACCAATGTTCTAAAAAAATTGAACTAAAGAGAAAACCAAAAGTATCAAACGGATCTGATATTTGTAATAAACCAATGCGGATTCACAATATGGTTTTAAGAAGTTCATCTCGCATGAACCAATAATAACGAAAAAGGCCCATTCCTGTTCCCCTTTCCCTTGTATTTTCCGCCATTCTTGTTTTAGCCAGCCGTCACGATTGCCATTGGCTAGTCCCTTGGTCAGTCGTAGGTGGTTAGTAGACGAGTGTGAAGACGTATTGTGACCTGTATTCCGTAGTTTAGTTTTTAACGATTAGTGTTTTGTATAGTTTTGTATTAAGTGCATGTCTTTAGTGTTAGTGAAGTTGACTAACAACATGTAGGTTGTGATTCCTGACTTAGGCGTGCCACAACGCTTTAGTAAGATTTGTTTTATTTTAACCTAGTTTGTAGTTATGTATTAGGTTAGTTCTTTACCTGAAGAAGAGATCAGATTGCAGATCTCGAAACGTTAGTGTTACTGTTTTCTTGTTTCACTGAACGATGGCACAAATGTCCGGAAAAATCCTGTTTCCTTCACAATCCTTCCATCGTCAAAAAATAACCTTCAAACAAAGAAATTTATTCTAGTTGTATAAAATGTATACTTTTATACTTTTTGGAATAAAAATGACATAATACATAAAACAGGAAATATTTATTGAAAAATAATGATATTTTGGTACTTTGGGATTATACAGACCACCATCCCAGACTTGAATCGTTATTTGACATTTTGCTTCTACTGATTACTAGATTAGCGTAGAACAAATATTTCGTCAATATAAAACAGGAATTGTCTTATTGCAAACCCCTCCCCATCCTCAGATAGAGGTCAAAGTCGAGCGGTCAAAGTAGATAACGTGATTACAGAGTCTCGCCGCCCGTTCAGCTGGTGAGTCGTTTTGTTGTACTTCCTTTTACCCCTACATTTCTCCAAACACAAAAATTCAACAAAAACAAACATTACCAAACAAAAACTAAACTCTTTATTGAAAAAAAAAAAAACACTCAAAACTTGTTTTTATTCTTGATCACAATCTGCCATTCAAAATGCGAGTGCCTCTGAAGGTGCTGCCGAAGCCCGCGCTGATGTCAACGAAAGAAAAAACATCCCTCGAGATAGTAAATATCAGTAAAATATCAAATTCTAGAGGGGCTGATCAGAAATATAAATTGAATTGTAATTGAAAGGCAATTATGTACCAGTGCAAAAAACTTAAATAATCATGTGGTTGCCACGCGGCCTGCCGTAATCGGGATTCTTTGAGAAAGATAAGATAACAGCAACAACAATACCGATCACAATACCTGGAAAAGCTTGTAAGTTTGTAATTAAAGAGTTTGTTTTTTCGTTCTATCATGTTCGTTTCTATAAATTTATATTTTGTGTTTTTCGTACTGGTGTGGTCGGTATAATCCCAAAGTAACGATATTTTTACTATGGAAACAAATTTTAACATATAACACATATTTAACATAGCATAAAAGACATTCATTTCTTGTTATCACAATAGCCTACACTGTTGAGCACTAAAATAACTACATAAATACAGGTAAATTAATAAACACAATATATTTATCACAAAACTATCACAAAACAATCACAAAAATAAAATAATACATTGCAGCAAATAAAATGGCACTAATTATATCGCTAGGATAAATGAACTGAACCGCAACTGCCACTGACAGCATAAAACTTTTTGATTTACATACCATTCATTGGGTTATGTAATGAACAGCTGTAACGTGATCCCTTTTATTTATTACTTTATGTTTATATAATAGTTATGTTTTGGGGGCGGAAATATATCTTACTGAAATGTGATAATCAGAGCCCCCTCATTGCTAAACTAATCTGCTAAACTTATTGCTGCAATGAGTTGATCATACATTTAAACTTGGAGTAAGCTAGATGATAAGTTTATGATAAACCACATTTAATCACCTAACCCATTGCGGGCGTTAAGATGTGCGCTACACGTCCGACCCGTTCAGTGGACCAAATGCCAAAAGACATGAGCTACACATACTCTGTTTGCCGTTTTATAAATTACTTTATTATTTTATTTTCAGTACTTATCTAAATAAATAAATGCATATAGATACATAAAAATATATAATGGGTTAAAATAGAGCATTTAAAATTACCGCAAGTAAACTATGGGGTAGAGTAACGATAAGCGGACGCGGTTTTTTTTTTATATCGAAATTATCATTTTTTATAATAGAAAACTAAACAAAATAGGCCTAACACTAAAAAAAATGATTTAACTTGTCTTTCTCGGTTTCAAGAGATTTCCCTTTGTTTAGGTTTTTGTTATTATTTAAATTGACATTTTTCCTGTCACCTGTCATAATTTTATCATTGGTTATGGTTCCTTATTATTTATGACATTACAAAATCATTTAAACTATTTTTATTAATTTGAAACATGTGACTTTTAATTTAGTATTTTAGACGTGTTGGTTGATAGTTCTGTTACTCAATATATAAAGCATCGATGACTGTAATAAGCAATATAAAAACCAGGTCCACTTATCATACTCTGCCCAAACTATGTACTCCCCTCAGCGGGGTGGCCAGCTGCCTATAGCTGTAAACAACTCCGGCCACGAAGGTTTTTCGTCACCTGCAATGGGTTTAATGATCGACTCCTGAAGTCTATTTATGTAGGTATAGTCTTGTCAATAAAGATCCATTGGTATCAATTTACAATAACGTGACCATGGAAAGGTGTATGTTCATTTTTTTTCCTGAAAACTACAATTTTTCCTGAAAACAATAGTGAAGAAAAAATTTGTCGGCAACGAAAATCAAAGGAGTTACGATTTTTTTGAAATCCTCTGAAAACTCTATTTTTGACAGTACCTCTGGCTGAAATGATGCTGACTAGTACGTTAATCCTGTCAACGATGCCTGCCCGCTGCGCAGTGCTGTGCACTGCTTGCTCTTTTAGAAAAAAAATTAACTCGAGCTTGCAAAAGTCGATCCCAGATCACGTGATGCCCCTGCTCCTTAACCCTCTAAGTGTTGTTCGACAAAATTTTGTTGGTTATTTTTCCATCCTTAACGCAATAATACCCGAAAGGCATCAATATAATACAATAATATACTTCCCCCCAGTTTATATGCACCTGTGATAATAATACTTGGCTATAAATGCCAAACCCCAGGAAAATAGTCCATTTTCCATGGTCACGCTATTGTAAATAAATACCAAGATCCAATGAGTATTAAAATATAATTTAAATCAAATATTATTATAAATTGAACATAGCTTAGTTTTCCTTCAACATTATATATTGAACAAGAAATTCTATGTCTTAATATTGTGGTTAATGCAACCATTATTTGGTGTTTGTATACATAATTAAAAGCTACTAAATGAGATCCCAGATAGTGAAGACAATATTAGAAATAACTTATAATCAACTACTGGGTACAAATACTAGGAAGATTCAAGCTTACAAAACTTATGTGTTTGTGACCTTACCGTCTTTTTCGCATGGACTTGTTGCCTCCTGATTTTTAACTGCTACTAAGCACGCTGACATAAGTCCACACAATATCAATAATAATTTATTAATGAATGTTTTTGAGTCCACGTGACTCAATTACAATACAATTGAGGTTAAAAGAAGAAAGTAATGGTTATGTTTTACAATATACAACTCTTCGTCTGTAGCAGAAGTAGACAGAGCTTAGTAGTAGAAACCAGAAATTGGTAGAACTCATAGAGTAAAATATAGAAAATAAGTTGAATTAGAAATCACAAATCAGGAAGAGTCGAGATGAATTGAAAAGAAACATTGAGGAAGAAATTAAAGGTAATTTGTAAGCCCAATATACTTAATGAATATTTTTATATTTGATTTAATTAAACTATAAAAGATCTAAATAGACACTATAGTCTAGTTTTTTTTTTTCTTTCAGCAGTATTTTATTGAGAATTTGACTCCTTTTGACTTCCAAATTGGAAAGTGTGCGAACAAGATACTTATATAAGGAATGTAATTAATATTAAAGGAATAGCACCCCAAAGACAATTGATGCTAGTACTGAATCTTATGATAATTAGTTTAACATTTCCTTTACACAATCTATTTTCTTTTTTCCAGGTAAATGTTCTGTCTAAAACACGAATAAAAATACGAAGAAATGCATAGCAATTCTTGGTCTGAAGTAGGTTATTATTGTTAAAATGCGTTATCACCAGGTAGAGATTTGTTTAAACTGTACAAAGCTGATTTCTCAGTTGTTATTTTAAATTCACTAAGGCTAAAACTCATTTAAGCTTCGTCAAGTATATTTTCACAAATTTACTATGATTTATCACTATAGTATACACCACTAAATCATCTACAAACTCAAGTTAGAGACGGTCTTTGGATCTGAGTTAGAGATTGCGCAGGTTCAAAATCCTGTCTGTGACCGTTGCACTTTTTATCAGTACCATTGACCTTGTACTGTATCGTCTATACCACTTATTCGGTTTGATAGATCTTCACACAGGCCAGTGGACCATGAGGACGGAGAAAATAAGTCTTAAAAGGGATCGGTCTCTACTTAAAAAGGTAAACACCACTAGGGTTGAAAATTGTTGAAAGTAAAAGATTGTATAAAACATAGAATTGAAATGAGTGCAGAGCCCTGGGGAATTCCTTTCCAACAACCCCTTTGAGATGCAATGGGTTGTTATATATTACCTGAATAGTTTATTCCAGTAACAATAATGTAACAAAACGAAACGATTTTAGGAGGGATTCTAATATGAAGCAACATTTTTGCTTGTATGTTCAAATTTACATTACCATAGGCCCCCACTAAAAATAGGGGTATATGCAGATAAGAATTGCTGTCAAAAAACTTTGAATCAAGAAAAGAGGTTCGTATATTTGTTGTTAATAGTGATAAATTATCCAAAACGGGGTTTACCTTTCCGGAACCCAAATTGAGTTTAAAACAAGTTATTTTCCTGAAGACACCACTGTAGTCTTTTTTTAAGCATTTTCAAATCCCTTTCCAATTTAATGACTACATTGAAAAATCACAATCACCAATATTTATTATGCGAGGCCCTTTCGATGGTAAGGCTGTTTTGGTCAGATATGGTCACAAAACCTTTTAATACTCGATGATTAGCTAGGGAATACAATTAATTATTCCCAGCTTTACAAAGTCTAAACTATATGGATTTTCTTTCGTCAGGAGATTGCGGTTTAGTTTTTGATTATAGTCTGGACCCACTAGACTATGTTTACGTTTTAGCTCTTTTGATATTGTTATTATATCTGCTGTATAAGTATACTCTAAAATGGAAAGGACAGCATTTTCAGTTTCCATTTCTACATTGTTATAATTAGAGGTTATTGGAGTTTGGGTGCTGGCTAAACCTGACTGATCGTCAGGTTTCAGCCATACTCTAACCGGCTTTATCAAACATTAATGTAAGCCAGAGGTTCCCAAACTTTTTTGGCCACGGCTCCCTTTGAGTACAGACATGGCTTTGCGGCGCACCTAGTATAATTTATTCGTTTTGCGTTGCACTACATTACAATAATTAAATTTTTAGTATAAAAATTTAATACGTTATTTGTTATTATACTTACGTAGTATATTAACGTTACACTTATCGTTATTAAGATTGTTATTACTTTTTTTAACAACACACTAGGTTTACCTTGTTCTTTACAACGGTAAAATACATAATTAAACACACAAAAATTGGATTGTTACTTGAGTTTATTGCAAAAAAATGTAATAATAATAACTTAAAACAACCATAAGAAAAACACGACTCCTCACCTTTATAAGAAAATTCTAAATATTAGAAATGAAATGCTAACTTGAAAAAATATTATACGCAAAGACTTGTTAAGAATGTTCAAACGTTCAAAAATATCTGTCAGGAACGCCAGTTTAAGGAGAAAACATTCATCAATAAACATATCGAGCAAAGAGCATTATTATCTTCACTCAGAAAAAATGCGGGATTTCTTGCCTCAGCTCAAACAATCTTAGCAGAGAATTGCCCAGAGATAGCCATCGAGCACTGCTATAGTACAAAAGCGACGAGTGTTGATCGCCTGTGTCAATCACATAGTTTAGGAAAAAAAACCGGGCTTTCATTGGTCTTGTTTTGATAAAATTTATTACTTGGATCACCGGTTTTTATAACTGCACTTAACTTATGAACTGAAACTTTGCTGCTGCCAGTGCTTCTCGGTGTATAATACAGTGAGTCCAAACATAGCGTTTGGGGCTTTTTCCCGAATGCGAGATTGCAGTCCTTGGTAGTGGCCTGACAATTGACCGGCCTCCATCAGTACACACACCAACACAGTCTTCCCAGTTAATATCATTCTCCGTTATAAAATTGTTAACAATATCAAACAACTCTTTACCAGAGGTGCCTCCTTCGAGTTTCCTTACAAAACAACAAATCTTCTATCAACTGGTTTTCATTCACCTACCTAACGTAGCAAATTAAATTAGCGTCTTTGTGACTGTCAGTAGCCTCGTCTAATTGAATTCCGAACTCTTTACCTCTCATCTATTTATAAGCTGGTTGTTAATGTCCTCAGATATGTCATCAATCCTCCTGCTTATTGTATTGTTTGACAGAGGAATTTTAAGAAGCTGCTTCACCTGCAAATTCCTCGCCAATCATTATCTTAGCCATGTCAACGGCAGCTGGTAAAATAAGCTCTTCGCAATTGTGTGAGGCTTTTTTTTTTTGCATTTTGCAATGTGATATACCACTTTGAATGAAGCTAAAAGTGCATCGCTGTTAGCTTTGGAATGTTTAGCAAAAGAAGCCTTTTGTTTTACTGCCTCAGTTTCCTTTCTTTTAAAGAACTCTCTTAGGTTTCCCTATCAAAGTTTGAGTGGACAGTTTCTAAATGCCGTTTTAGTTTACTAGGCTGCATAGATTCGACTGATAAAACCTTCATGCAAACAAAATACATTGCGGGCGCTCTTCATTATTAATTTCAAAGGAAAAACCAAAATCTAAATACTTATCGTCATATTTTCTGTATTTTGGTTTACGGCTTCCATCAGCTGCCTCTGCCATCGCTCTTTGCAGAAGTTGAACGCGGAAATCACTACTTTGTTTACTTCCTTGTTTCAGTTTTAATTGAAGATAAGAATATTTTCATTTTAAAGAAACAATATAATAACCAACACTAAATAAACTGAAACACAAACTTAAACATCACTACTTTGATTATTTACTTCACTTGTACGACTGTCACACTGTGTAAACATAAACTCGGCAACTTAAATCTAAAACATAACCTCAACAGAAGCTAGACTGCAAGGTTAGTAGTAGCAGACCTGGTCGACGGTAACGTACGACGATTTCTGAAAAATACACGAAGGTAGTTCCGTTGCCTAGCAACGAGTTTTAAGAACAGAATGACGTACCGAGATGCAAAGCTGCTGCTGTCTGGACCTTGCCTAGTTGTTTTGTTTGTGCAACCGGCCGGCTGGGCCAAGTAAGTAAGGTTCGGCGAGGGGGCGAAGAAGGGGGTAGTAACTCCAAAGCCGCGCCGCACAGAACGGTCCGCACTGTATTGTAGTATGATGACGTTTTTTTTAGTTTAGACTCTTTGGTAGGCAACGGCGGCGCACCTAGCACTAGCTCGCGGCGGCCCGGGGGGCGCCGCGGCGCACCCACTTTGGGAAACTCTGATGTAAGCCCCTATACTTGTTATTAACGTTGAAAGAGAAAAATCATTAAAAATTAGTTAATATTCATACAAAGATAAGAGATGTACAACCTTCAAAATGGAATACAAATTAGAACACAGAAAGGGGTAAAGAATACTTAATTGATAAGGTAACATCTAGTTCCACTAATCACGAATGATACTTCTAACCCTCAAATCTTGATAACGACCTTCTTCCCAATAAGTCCAAATGAGCCTCTCAGTTTACTTTAACATCTAAATACTCAGAGAAAAATTGAGAAAATATGAAAGTCTAAAGTCACCAATCAATCCTTTTTGCTCGGTTTGTGGCAAACCTAATATTAATAACCACCTTTACAATTATATAGCTATAAAATTATGTGTTAAACATCTCAAAGATAAAGAAACATAGATTGTTACTCGTGTGAATAACAGAATATGATAAATTTGTTTAACAAACTGAGTCCCTAAGCCATTTGAGATTTCAACTTATGATTTTTATTGGCTGTAAAAAGAAAAGAGTGGAAAAGACTCAACCGTTAAAACTCGGTGACAAAATGTGATTTTAAAGTACTCTTACGTTTGTAGTACATACTCCAGGAACGTTTACTCTTAATACTGAGATGAAATATTAATGTTCGGTAATTGAAAAAAATGAGTAGTATACAATAGATATTATGTGGTAAGATGCCTTGAGAAAAAATTTGTACATTTGTTATGATTTTTAAAGGTTTCCCATGGAATTTTTTTTCAGGCTGAGTGTCATAAAGCCACAGTAACAATTGAAGCTACTCCCAGCAGGGCCTGACACAGTGTCCCTTTTTGCATGCCGAGGTGGTGTAAAAGTTTCTTTATGATTATCAGCTTTTCTATATGTCCGCAGGACAAACACTCAAGAATTGAAATGAAGCTATAATTACGAAAGTTTGTGATGACAACCTCACCCGGAGCCTATTGCGCAAACCATATAGTGTGGCGAGACTCCTTCTTATGTAAACAGGCCCGGATTAATACAACCTTTTTGCACTCTAGGTCCATACTTTTTGAACATTTAACGCCTCTTTTTAAGCCAATTCTCTACCTGCACCCAAATCACCCAGAAGAACCCACGCTTATAAATAAACCTTTTATCTTCTTCTTTGATCTTCAAAAAGTAAGTAGTCTTGGATATTAGGTTGTTACTAACCCTTACAGGTACTAATATTCGGCCTCGAGGGAGAGCTCATAGAGTGTTTACAGTAAGTGCACTACTACCGTTAAAAAAACTACTACCGGCACTGAAAACGTTAAAAATACTCGAAACACGAAGGTTATAATACTACGATACCAATGCAAAAGCAATAACATATGTGTTAATAAACAGAGTAGAATAATATGGTTACAATAATAATTTTACACTTTAAAATAATACAAAAAACAAGTACACAATTCCAAATCAATTTGTATAGGATTTTCCAAACTGTTTTCTTCCATGATTTGCCCCTGGGGCGCAAATAACTCAACACCTTTTGTAACATCAAGCTTTGATATACAGTAAGATTCAGCAATGAGAATATATGTCGCGTCTGTTGTAATCATTGACCTGTGATAATATCTTATCCTCTTCAAACAGGAAAATATCCTATAATAAAAATAAAAAATGTATTAAACACGGCATCGAAGAGCCTGACTTCCTATAAAGGAAACAAAATAATCCATAATTAATTAGTTTACTGTTGTAAGCAGAGTTTAGGAGAAAATTTCAGTTTTTAAAAATATTCATAAGGTAAGACATTGTAAATTAAATGCACGTAAGTTTATTGTGTCACAACACAATCTGGGTAATTTACTTCAGGTTAGAATTAATTATTAAAACTTACATTAATTTCAAAGGCCAATAAGTCGTTATCAACATAGTACTTCGTGAAACTAGAATATAATTTTTTAAATATTTAAAAATGCTAGGCCTAATACCCCCATACCCTTTTAACCTGAAGGTGAGGTGAGGCACTTTGTTAACATAACTGACTTCTTGCTTCTTATATTTTTATGGCAACTTCCTTGACAGTTTTCTGAGACTTAAAGAGGCTAGGTACTAAATTTAAAAAAAGGGATTCCTTTAAATTTCCCATCACCGACGTAATCTGTGGTTTCAGGCTTACAATCCAAAACATAGGTTTCCCTGGGTGCATACATAAAAAAATAAAAAATAAACCATGTATTTTTTTGGATTACAAGAGGGGCACTTGGAAAAACAATCTATAATGTTGTATAAATTAACCCGGGAAATTATACTATTTTTATTAACCTACATTTTTTTATCTTGCCCAATTTTACATGTTAAAAAAACCCTCACGTTAAATAACTATCACAATAAAAATGGTAGCTTCTTTTATTTTATACAAATAAAACGCATGAAAATCCTTTTGCAGATTTTCATGATCTGCAGTTACCCACAATATACAAGTAAACACACAGAACTAATCCGCACTGGTACTTGGAAGTAAAAAAAGTAAAAATTTTGCAATTTATGTTTATTAAAAACAAAACTGATTGAGACCGTTGATAGGTAAAGTAATAAAAATAGCTAAAAACCCGGGGCCGTTTTTACAAATTCCGCGCCCCTAGGCCTACAGCCCAAAGAGCGCCCCTCCCCCCCCCCAAAAGGACCCCTGTTTACACTGACGTAAAATCCAGTAAATTTTTTAATTTAACGTAATTTTGATGAAAGATAATTACAATAGTATATATATATAAAAATATATATATATAATATAATATATAAAATAAAAGAGTTTTCAAAGCAAAAAGGGATGGGGGTCCATTAATTGTCTTTTTGGGAGCTAACACTGATTTCTTGTACTTTATTTCTTAAAAATATTGCATGGTATCAAAACTAACTGAAAAATAAAGGTGTACAACTATAGAGGTTTGAAAAATACGTGTTCTAGGCTAAAAGGTGAAGGTGCTATAAATCTGGCAAAAAGGGATGAGAGTCCCCTATTCAATTGCTGACCAAAAGGGGGTCTCTGCTCTTAATGCTGTTGTTTTTGCCATCTCTGATTTTTTGGTTTTGGAAATTTGCATTCCAGGTTTTTTTTTACAGCTTCAGGTTAATTGTAGGGGTAGATTAGTGTTGTTTTGGGCAGTTTAAAATGTCTGAAAACGAACATTCTGTAACAATTGAAAACTGTGCAAAAAAAAGGGAAAAGTTTTGGCCGTAGGCAAGATGTAATAAAAAGGGTTTGGGGTTTATGTAGCCATGATTTTAGGAACCAGACTCAAATGTTTAAGACTTGAGTTTTTTTAAAAACATAAGTTTAAGGGGAAAGACAAAAATTTTAATTTCTAATTTAAACCCTACTTTCATTCCCTAAAAAAAACAATCAATGAAATCTTTGGGGACGAATTATGCTGCCCTGTCACGCGCTATAGGCCAAAAAATTTCGAGGCGAAGCAGATTTTCACACCTTTTCTTATACTTAAAAGGGTAAGAGTAATGAGAAATGACCGGGAAATAAAAATACCTTTTTTGTTATAAGGCTTTTCTGTCCCTTCCCCCGGCATCAGGGCCCCCAAAAAGGGAGTACAGAATTTACAAAAGAGCCTAAAAACAACGGGGCGTACCCCCTTTTGGACAGCGAGGAAAGCATTCTTCTAAGCCTAAAAAAGATTCCAGGTGATTTTGTTCCCTTCAGTACTTAAACCACAACCCTTTTAAAAAACAAAAACCCTCACACTATAGGTTAACAAAACCCCTTCTCTGGAAAAGTAAAAGACAAAAAATTTAATACAAAACTTTAACTTGTCTTTTGGCTACCCCAGATGTGACACCTGAAAAAACCCCACCTGTGACGAACTTTTCAGAAAAAATTTTTAATCCCAATTTTAAAGTAAGTTGGCCCTACTTGCCGATAATTTATTTAAAGGTTTTGCAAAACTAAAATGTGAACTAAAAAAATCTTTTACAAAAAAAAAAAAATTACATTTAAGGAGAGCTGATTCTTTTTTCACAATTAAAAAAATGCTGGGCTCGAACACAAAGAGAAAAAAAAACAAAAGAAGCGATTACTATGGATTACCAGAAAAATCTACCAATCCCCCCCACATTTGTACTAACGATGTCTATTATCTAGGCAACTATCTTTTTAAATTATTTAATTTCATTTAAAATTTTTAGACCCGAATCTTTTTTTTAAAACGTATGCAAAAAAACTATGGCAAAAAAAAGGGGGAGATTAGGGGGTTTTTTCTTTGCTTTGGGGGTTTTATTTTTAACCACCTTGACTTGCAAGTAAAAGAACTTAAAATTTTCTGTGATTCCCTGCGCAGGGCAAAACAAAAACTATGTTATTTTCCGTATGCTTTACTACATTTACACAACAAGAGCTTGAAAAAAAAACAATGATTTTTCCAATCAGGGGGACTCATACCTGGAGTGGGGACAGGAATATGGGATTGATTGATCAAAAATCTGTGGGCGAAACCCTTCCGAGTGGAACGAAGTTTTCGAAAACTCCCCGATCCAAAACCCAAATCCATTTAAAGTTTATTTCTTTTTCGACAACCAAAATTTTTAAGTCTTGGACTAAATTTCTTTCCCCCTTTATATGCAAAAAGTTGTCCTTTCAAAACACGACCTTACGGCAACTAAGCAAAATTTTTTCCCCTCACTCTCAAATGAGTTACATCATCCCGTCTTTTTAAAGGCATAAAAAAAAAAAGTGTTGTTACTAAACCCCAAAAAAAACACGTTTTCCCCCCAAAAAGGCTGTTTTCACCCCCCAAAAATTGCATATTGTGGGCTTTTACCTTTTTAAAAAACAAAATACGATGAATTTAACATTTTAAAAAAATTTTGCTCTGTAAAGTCCCCAATCATATTTTGACAAAACGGGGCCCTAGGCCCTTTAAAATGTTAAATGTTCCCCTTTCAAACAATCTTGGTTTTTGAATTTTTTGCTGTAATCCCAAAATTTAAAAAGATCTGTAAAAAAATTTTTGAAATATAGTCTATCTTATCTGTATTTTTTTGTTTTATTTAAGGGCTTGTTAGTGGAACCCCCCCCAATCCATTTAGCCTAAAAATTTATGGCATTAAAAAAAAAAAATTACTATATTTAATTTTTAAAAATTTTTAATTATAACCCAAATTTCATAACATATACGTTCCCATAAAAGGGACTGCATGAATTTTGTAAAACCCAAAAAGAAGAAATCTTTATTTGAATTATTTTTCCAAATTTTGTTTTTAATCTTTAAAATCTTTTATTTCTCAAAAATTTTTATTTGGGATCCTCACCCTTTTTTGCTTTGAGCTCTTCAAATTTTAGGATGTTTTGAATAAATAAAAGCAATGAACCAATGAATGAGTCAACGTCGCACCCCCGGGGACCTAGTTGACCTTGGCCACCCCCCCCGGGCCGAGCGCCAACACTCCCCCCGCCGCCGCAACTTTTTTCTTTTGTGTACTTTAAAATGTATGCCCCCCAAAAAAATTTTGCGCCCTAGGCCGGGCCTAGGGGGCCTATAGGGAAATGCGGTACTGCTAACACCGTGTTGTATTGGATTGTGTTGTTATTGTTTTCAACAACATTACTAAACTTAAGTTTGGGAGCATTGGGTGTTGTCAAAATGGAAAAAAATTACTACGGATTTCACTGAATTTTTATTTGCTAGATTTTTTATATTATTACAGAAATTGGCATAACATAGCATGAAGGTACGGGTTTATTCAATGTGAATGTTAGTTTATTTAAATTCACTTCCTTTTAGTGCAGCATCGGGAATCGGGAGGGCTGTCACAGACTTGACTCGCTGGAGTCATTTTGTCTAGAAGATAAAAAAAAAAAAATTTGGGGACGAAGATCAAAAATTTAATTTTTATATTTTTTTGACACAAAGAGACTTAAATTTCAAAAATAAAGTAATCTGGGGAAAAAAGGGATTCTCATTATCTCATCAACTGTGCACCTGCAGTTCATTCTGAGCTTCTTCGTCCTGACTTTTTTTAGGATTAAGTTTTGTGACAGCATCAATTCCAGGGCTAAAGGAGGTGATCGTAGCCAAACTCAACTTTTTCACTATAACTAGTAGTTTCCCGCTGAAGATATTACTTTATCTACAAAATATGAAAAAATTGCTTACGTTTTAAAAAATGCTTGAAACTCAACAAACAACAACCCATAATAATAATTAAAATATCATAAAATTTTAATAAAATATAAAATAAAATATATTTTAAGACAGCCTCTTAGATTTTGAGGCTGTAATAAATTCCAAACCCTATAAGTGAAGTCTTTAAACCCCATTATATTCACCCCCACCCAATTTTTTTCCCAAAATAGTGGTTTTGTTAATCTTTAATATAACACCACTCTATTCCCAAAAAAACATTTCTTTTTGAAATAAAACAGGAAACTGTTTTCATAATATTACCATCACAGAGTCAAAGACAAAATATATTATATTGGGGTTTTTTCTTAACCATCTGAGAAGGAATCTCAGTAGGGTTTTGATAAATAATCATTTTAATTTAAGCGAAAGTTCAGTATTTTGATTTAAAGCCCTTTTTTTTATAATATACTTTTTACTTAAAAATAAATTGAAAAGGACCACATATCAATGTATTTTTAAAAAATACACATTAAGGGAGATAATTTGGACTCGGGTTAAAATATGGCATGGAAAGTATTGTTACAAATTTAAGTAAAATTTTTTTTTAAATGTTCTGAAAATTTAAAAGACTGGGGGAAAAAAATGGGGTTTGGGAAATAATTTTAAAAACAAACCAAAACAAAAGATTTTAAAAATTGCCATGAAAAATTTAGTTTTTTAAAAAAAAAAAAAATATTGGTTTTTTTAAATTTTTTTAAAAGTCAAA
>NW_025779293.1:0-59259 GCF_021130785.1 Homalodisca vitripennis
TTTCCTTCCTGATGCTAATTTAACCATATTCGTACCACAACAACAATTCTGATTGGTGGCAGTCTAACTTTAAGACAACATGTCAATTTTTTATTGGATAAGCTTAGTACACAAAATTTCTGACATTTTTCCTGTCTTTAAAAGTAAATAAAATCACTGTTATTAAAAACACAATATATTAATCAAATGTATAGCTTACTTGATATGTGGCACTGAATTGTAAAAATTAAGTAGTATATGTGTTTTAACTTGTGTACACTAGAAGAAAGTTCAATTTGATTGAATTTAAATACACAGTCTGTTCTGTCAAAGAGTGCTCCCTTTTATAGCTTGATAATTTAGCAAACCCACTATATAATCATGATAACATACCAGTTTAATTATTTTACATCATCCTGGACCTAACATAACAGAGTAAAACAGAGACTGGACACTTGGTTGGTAGATCGACCAATCCACTCCATTCAAGAATTGTAAACGAATGTCAGATAGTCTGTAGTAGTAATATATAATTTATCATTGTATTTACATATCTGCCACTACATATCTTACAGAAAATGTAACTAAGGAATTTTGACTGACTGAACATCCCAGTAACCTCCCTTTCGCCTGATAACACTGTCTCAGCTTCCATCACCACAGACCTAATCTCTTTTGAAAACTCTGCAGCAGGCTGTCCCACAGGCAGGACACACTTCCAACTCACACCACCCTGCACGCCCACAATTTCCACAATAATCTGGTAAACAGCTCTTAATAGATACTTAATTCATAACTCATTAGGCCCAAAGCAAACATAATCATTGGTCACAAAAATGTTAAAAGGCTAACCAACAAAGCCTGATTTATTCATTGTCACAGAACATGGTCTCAACCAAGGTAAACCAGCAAAACATCAGGATAAAAACTATTTTAAGGTTGGGGGTTTCTTTAGCCAACACCATACAAAGAGAGGTGTAGCTAAAAATGGTATGGAAAATTGTGTTTATATTATTAAAACAAGCAGTCCCCAGACTCAGAATTTCTTTGAGGGTAAGCAATATTTAAAACTAGCTGTTACCCACGGCTTCGCACGCAAATCTTAAGAACCGAAAACCTTATATTACTTAGTAAAAGCAATTATGCGTGATTGGCTGCGGGTAACAGCTAGTTCGTCAATAAATTCGTAGTATTTTATAACGAAAAACTCTTGATTTTCAATAAAATACCAAATACCCAGATACCCACAGCTTCGCACACGATTTCCTTCAGAAAAATTGGGACATAGGAGGCATATTTCTTTTGAACGTCGTTATTACCCTTCTAAGATAAATTATAGTCACTGAAAGATACTCCAAGCTCATGATCTATTTAAGATTTAAATGTTAAAACAGTCTCAATATGCACCTGTGAAATAACTGGAATTTTTCTCCAATATTCTATGATTTTTGTATACAATTGAACTATATTACACCATCGTGGACAGGAGTCAAAAAGTTACAATTATATACAATGTAATAAATGATGGCACTCAATGTAATTTTGAAATGAAAATAGGCATATTTTAGGTACATATTATTACAGTCTAATGATTATGAGCTTCAGATGTTAAGCGAAATTGCGTATGGTTTTTATTTTAGTTTCGAGAACCATACTTCTGTCAAAAAAAAAACAACTAAGGTTGGTTTTATAACATTCTTTATATTTGTAGCCAACTTAAGATAGTAATTTTGATATCTGCATTGCTCTTCTGATCAAGCATGAGCATGGTTTATATTAGATAAATATTGCAGTTAAAGGTGGATTTTTACGTCAAATTTGAATTGTATTATCTGGATAGTAAAGTCTATGTTTAACAGTGATTGCAGAAACAGAAAATTTGCTGTTTCTCTTAAGCTTACTCTATGCTTTCAAACTATAAGCGTAAAGAAATTTAAAATAATAATTAAATTATAAAAACATATATTTCTTTTGTCGCATTATATATGTTTACAAAGAACAGCTGATTAAAATTTGAAAAAGGCTCTTTCACTTAATAACATATGTTTGCTGCAATGCATTTCTTACAAGTATTTCTGTAACTTTTAGAGACCAGTGGGCGGAAATCCTGAATCGGGAACGGGATAAAAAGTATCCTATGTCCTTCTCCCAGTTCTTAGCTACCTACTTACCAATTTTCAGCCAAATCGGTTCAGCCGTTCTTGAGTTATAAATAGTGTAACTAACACAACTTTCTTTTATATATATAGATTCAAAGGGGAAACAAATGTTATAAAAAAAAAAACAAACATAGTATTTTTGGGATGATATAATCAAGCGGTTAATGAAAATATACATATAGCAGCAAATGAATAGTACCTGTACTCTGGGTTGAGAGAAGACAAAGCAGAAGCAGCAAGAAAGGAAAAGGACTACAAACTAAAGCTCAAAAAACGACGTAAAGATAAAAATGTAGCTTTCATTGATTAGGCGGACAATTGTCCATCAAAAATTAAAAACCGCAAAAGTCTACCGACAAAAACAGACCAACCACAAGGATGAGCAGCTACCGTCCCATATCTCTACTACCCATGTTCTCAAAAATATTAGAAAATAATTGCCTTAACCAGACTGCTAATACACCTAGAACAAAACAAACTACCAACATGGCTTTTTGAAAGGCAGGTCGACTACTACATTACTAACACAGCTTATTGAAAATATAACTGACAAACTGGAAGAGGGCTATAATGGTGACTAGCCTGTACTTCAGCAAAGCTTTTTGACTACCTAAATCATGACTGCTTACTCTTAGACTAACGGGGACAGCACTAGCCTTGTTTGACAGCTATTTAAGCAACAGACAACAAACAAATGGGGGGAAGTTAAATGTGTCTCTAATAATACTCTGGAAGAAAGCTCAATCAACTCTAACCCTAATGCAGAGAGGTGTGCCTCAAGGATTAGTGCTGGGCCTTATTCTCGCTACTAACAAACAACCTACTAAACTGATTTAAAGATATCTGCCAGACTGTTGTTTGCGGATGACACTTCATTACATTAACAGAAATATCAAATGAAAAACTATAATAGCCTCTAATATGACGAAACAATACCGTACTCAAATGACCTTGTGTTGAATGAGAACAAATCTTTGCAGATAATTTATAGCATTTAGAAAAAGGAAATAGAGGGCCGAGTACCTCGGAATAGTGATATATGAGAACCTGAAACTGGTGAACTCATATTGACCAACTTTGTAAAAAACTCAGCTCAGGAACATATGTCGTCAAGCAGACCAAACAAACAAGTGGGATTAAAACAGCTAAAATTGCACATTTTTCACTTTTTGAATTCCATCTAAGGTAAGGCCTAGCAATATGGAGTGGAAGAACAAGCTCAAATCTAGAGAGTACTCGTAAACCGGAAAAGAGCGATTCGGTGGCCTGTAGTGTCATACTACAAGATAGCTGTGAGAATTAACAGGCACACGAACATAACATCAGAAACGCAATAGATTTATCACTGCCAACTCACCATTCTAGTTTTTACAAAGAGAAACCTAGCTACAAAGCAGCCTTGTCATACAAGAACATGCTTGGACACCTCAAGAAGGAAACTGGACGACAACGACTAAGGAGACAACTAAGAGCGTGGCTGAAAGACAAGACTCTTCTATTAAGTGAAAGAATTCCTAGAGAGTGTCCTTGACTAATAAAGACAACATAATATGAAGAATTTACAAACACTGACTACTATACTTTTATGTAACATAAACATTTCTCCTTGACCTGTACAATAAAGAATCTGAATTTTATTTTATTAGTGGGGAAATTAAATAGCTCTTATTTATACAACAAGATTCCATTTCAATTTTAATACGAGGAAACAATCTTAAACAATCAGAAGTAACAGTCTTATCTGTCTGCTACTATATGATATCTAGTTATTTGTAGTAACAGGATGAAATGCCAACCTCAATCTGATGCCTTTGTATTTCTTTGTCTATAGTGTTGTAAATATGAATTGCAAAATTTTGCAAAAGTTCTCTCTTTACATCTTCTTTGGCCCTCAAAACTCCGCACACGCCATTACGGTCAACTGCCAAGTAGTCTTCCTGAAAAATTACAATTCTGTAATTAGCTAATTAAATTATGCATTACTATGGTCATACAGAGTTCTCACACAGACATTACAAAAGCTATATTAATATAAAGATCGTTGGTGGAAAATATCAGTAGAATGAATCTTATAAGCAATGTATAACAAATACTTAAACTTGTTATTTGGCAGTACTTACCTACATGATTCACTAATTTGCCAGACTTCAAAACAGAAATTATTTCAGACCTTAGAAAGGCTGTTGGCAAGCCACCCTTAAAGGAGATACTGTTACAAAGAATAAAAAGTTACAAGAATAAGAATAAGAAGGGTCTAGGGACCAGCATACTTGATAAATTCTGGGAAGAAGCAAGTTCAAACCTACAGCTTTGGAAGTAGGCATCACAGATACAGATATAGCCGTGCCGAGACTTTCATTGGGAATTTAGAGACCAGTATGAAGAATTGTTAACACTCTTTAACCTATATGTGCCTATAGCTCAATTATTGAGGCAGTTCCATAGGTTCAGAGTTGCCAGCGGCTTTGATACAGCTTCAAAGTACATAACAGGCTTCGATGAGTTTGCTTGCAAAATTTCATCTCATCTCATTCTCGAGATGCGGACAGATAGAAGACAGACAATCATACAGAAAAGAAAAATTTTTACATCCACCAGTGGACTAAAGAGAAATTGTGTGAGGCTACTGAGCGATAGGCTTAAATGATGCTCAGCCAAATTCCATGGTTTGACATACACCATCATAGAGCTCATTCCTGTGTATTTAGAAATAAGTTTAAAACAAAATTTTAAATTTACAAATGAAATCCTTCTCAAGATTCTTACCACATGACATATTCACATGTTTGTTCATTAAGTTAGGTTCCATAGCAATGTTAAAAGAAATAAATGTTCTGGTGAGCTTGGGAGGGTACTACAACATAAGAGTACGCCGAAGTAAAAACTTGTCACCGACCTTTTCCACTGACTTTCCACTTTATTATTTTTTCTTCTTACTCTATGCACATGTTAAAATCTCATATGATTTTACTCAGTTTTCTTTCAAATTGATTTATTCTGCTGTTTTCCCATAAGACCAATGTAAAAATATTTGCTGGCACTTAGTCACATCCTATTGAGTGACATTCACTACCATCAAACTCACTGTTGCCAATAAGAAATGAAGCTTCATGCAAACTTTCAAGTCTATAGAACAGGTTGATTTCAAGATATGCAGAAAGACAGGCAGAAAGAGATGAAATTTATCTAGCCCCTTAAGTGACAGGCTTAACTAAAACTTAGTCAAAACTGGAAGTAATATTTGAAATCATCACTCGTGCTGTGTGTGATGTCGATTATCATCACGCCTGTGTCATAATCACAGCTGATTCTGTCTTTGCTAGACACAGTACACAGTCTTAACCATTAAATACTTTTCAAATCTATCTTTGAAAAAGCAATTTTCACTACAACCTTAAATGTTTATTTTGATCAACTCTTTGTACAATGTAAATTACAAGAAATAAAATATAGATACCCACCAGCGGTACTAGCCTCCGTGTCTTGATTACTTGTTCAATCCAGTCATACTTAATAATTTGTTTGTGCAAAGCCATAGCTAGAAGAAACTTGTGCGAATGCTGAGCATATCCTCCTGAGTTTGAAACAATAAGATGAGAAATATGATTGCCCACCGTTTTGGAGAATGGAATATTTAGATTTGATAGTACGTAGCCGAGTAACTTGGTTTTGATGAGGAGTTAATAGTGATGAAGAAAAACAGTAATTTTCACTTTCATCAGTTTCACTTTGTGAACTTTCGACTATTTCACTTTGATCACAATTTTTATTTTCAGTATTTTCCGTTCTAGTGGTAACTTTTTGTATATGTTCATGCTCCATGTTGGTGCTCTCTGTTACAGAATGTTGTTCAAAATTGTTTGAAACTGAATGAACTGGTTTCTCACTAAATTTTTCAGTGAGGTTTGTAGAATCCACTTTGTTTGATTCTTCAAGCATTTCACATTGATTCTGCTTTTTATGATTCCTAAAACAAAAAACATATTTTAAGTGCCTACCAGGTTGTATGCAACACTTATAATAAATATAAATGTAGTTTCTAGTCACCATATGTTTAACACTGTTGATAATGATAAAAAAGTCTTCCCCTATCACATCCCACTAAATTGTTTAATTTTATGGTAACAGATGCATGTTCCTAACAATAATCTTTACATGGAAACTATAAAATAAAAGAACATTAAAACATAATTCAATGACACATACATTGTTTTACTTTGCCCACGCCAACAAAATGTGGATCTTCAAAAATAGAATATCTATATTTAGAAAAAACAGCCCCCTTTTCCATCCAAACTGTTGACATGTAATTAATGATCCTGAAATGTTCCAAATACTCCCAATAATGAAAATAATATAGACTATTTAAAACTTAAAAATGAGTTTTAGGAATACATTGAAAAACACCAAATGCATATGAGGTGGTGAGAGTCAAAGTGGTATATCTCACTTTACTGCAACTTTTCAGGACAGAGCGTTTTATCCCATCAGGTCCAAAAAAAATTAGGTTTCATGTGAGAAATTTTTTAATTGCTGGATGATGTTAACAAAAGTCTATTTTAACTAATGGAACAGTTGAAATTGTTAATTCTTTAACAGATAACCGTAATGATAGTGTTCAAATGAGTTATACCACTTTTACTCTAAATAAAACTCACAAAATGTAACAGGTAAAAATAAGTTTTAACTACTAAACCTGTTTAATTTGTGTTTAGCTGATTGTATTTACATGAAAAATTGAAACAAAAAGTACAGAAAATATTTTATAATAGAAGAAAACTTATTGGCTTCACTGCAAATTTTCTTCCTCCTCTGGAGTGTCCTCTTCGACATTTAGAAAATTGGTGTCTTCCGCTGTGTTTGAACTTTTTATGTTCCTGAAGTAGGCATGGTGGATTGGAGGAATATATTTTAGGAGGAAGACCATGTCTCTTTTTTTCACAGCATTAATTATTCTGGGTTCCTTGTAAAGTTGGTCTTCATCGGGTAAGAGAGACCTAGGACGACCCTTAGCTGATGTATTAGGGCATACGTTCAAAGTACTAAAAGGTTTGTCATCATCTAGTCTTGTCTTGTACAAGATCTCAAAAGGTTTACTTTTGTCATACCGAATCTCACTGAAACGATAGCCAATTAAATTTATCTCCAGCTGTGTTTTTAGTCCTCCTAACAATGGCCTTTTCTAAATTTTCAGTGGAAAGAAAATCTGGTGCTGCCATCTGAACTACTATAAAAACTATTCTTTTTTCTTGTTGACGCCATTGCTCTGTACCAATCATCAGGAACGTAGATGGATTTCATTTTGCACATTGTTCAATGAGACCAAAATTAGAATCATTGGGCAAATAGGAGTGTCCTGATACAAGAAATTTTTGTTCTACTATATTAACAGAGTGTCTGTCTTGAACAAACTTCATCAGAGCTAGAGCAACCTTTATGTTCCGATTCTGTCCAGTGCAAGTGTCACTGTAAATTATTATATGATTTTGGTTGCTAACATGCAACGATAAGTGTTTTAAAATTGCAGAAGTGATTTCTTGAGATCCTTGAGAAGCTGTACATTCATCCCAAACATACATTGCAGCATTATTGTTGGCAAGGTCATGCACACCTAAGTTATAACAATACATGATTCGCCTGTAGTACGCATCAGACACTGTCAGCTTAGGAAAGGGAAGAGCTTTCTGGAGATCTATACTTAATGCTAACAGTTCATCTTTTTTTCTTTGGCCGTGTCTCCTTCATTCTTCATTGCAGATCTAGTCTTTTCAGCTTTACGCAAATGGATTTCATTTACCTGCAGAATAAGAGCTGCTATCACTGTAATTTGGTTGATATTCTTTATCCTTATCACTATCATATTTTTCTTCACTTGTATCTTCCATTACCAGAATATCTTTCAAACTTTTATCAAGATAGAAAGACATTCCAAAAGTTACAGTCAGAGTGGAATAAGTCTGAGTTATACCACTTTGTTTCTAACTAAAACTAGGTTTTGTAAGTGTAAACAAACAGTGCTGCTGTCTTTAGGAGAAATCATGAACGAGAATTTATCCCACTTTTACACTAAACAGAAAACATGTTTTGGGGTTGAAAACAGCTGTTAAGTGAAATTTAGAAAAAAATGGAGTTATACCACTTTGACTCTCACCACCTCATATGTATAATGTATACTACAGTAAAACAGTTAGGCACATATAAAGTTAACAGGGGGGCAACTTCTAAAGATCAATTTTGGAAAGAGTAGAACACCCAATACTGACATTTATAATACTATTATTACTCTTTTCCTCATCATTTATGTTTGTATAGCCAACAAGGTTGTTACAATATTATTCAAGATCAACATTATAGACTCACAGTGAATGTGTTTATACAAACTATATTAAACTAAAAAAAAATCATAGCTTTAAACCTATTAATGCATAACTTTAATATTTTCAAATAGCAACGAGCAAATAGAAGGTATATTCATTTTTAAAGTTACCTTGAAATTTGTTACCCCTTTTTTGACACTTATTTACAACTGCTATCTGTTTATTATGACCAAGTAGATACAGTAGTTCCTTATTTGGTACCATTTTGTCACCCTAAACTGTTCTTCTTTCACATTTGTTTTGATTTTTACTCACAGCAGCTGTATCCCAACAGCCCTTGATAAATCTCAGCTGTTTTCACGTAACCTGCTTACATGTTTTGTACTTGTATTGTTTATGGTAGTTAGTTTGTAAACAATAGTGGTTTGGAGTTTATTCTTTTTTATGGGCTGAAAAAGTACTCTTTGCTTGTTTAATTATTGTTTTTAGTATCATTAACAGCTGTTTAGTTAAAATACTAACCGTCAGTAATCCGTTATTTTCATTTTACGAATATAAGCCAGAAAGTTAAGATTTCTAAGAAGAAAAATGTCTTGTCACACATAATAACGGCACGAAAAAATCTAGTTGCTTATGGTTATATGAGGTAGTCATAAAAATCAATACCTACTTCAAATAGTGCTTGATTTCAAGAATTATGGATAGTATAACATTACTGTAATCTCCTGGGAGTAAGGAATAAATACAAACTTATAAGTAGCATGCAATGTAACAGGGTCAATCATTTATTATGGTGGTGACTAAAGTATGCCCATGCTCCCATCCAATAATTTATTAGCCATTATAATAGAATCTTTTGCATGTACAGTGGAACCTCGATAAGTCGGATTAATCGGGACCGCGGCCGATCCGGGTTAACGTAAATCCGGGTTAGCCGGAGAATTAGGTAAAAATTAATAAAATACGGTATACTTACAGATAAACTCCATTATAATTGTAAAAACATCAAACATATGCACATTTAATTATTATTAATCCTCACAGTACATTTATAACTGTTCATTTCCTGGTAAAAAAACTCAGTCAGCTTTGGTTGTGCCAATGTCGTCTGCCGCTTACGTGCTGTGCGATCCCGCAGTCTCTTCAACATGAGCAATTCAGCCGGCGATGTTTCTGCCTGCCGCTCGAAATAAACCATTAGTTCCCCCGAAATAAACCATTAGTTCGTTTAGTTTGGTCACTGCATCTCCATGACTCTTCAATGTCCCCGTCTGCCTCCTCAGCGTCTGATTCATTAGCATCAGGTAAAAACGACGCGATCACTTCCTCGTCAGTAAGTGGCTCATAGCCTCCGTTATTGTCTGCCCCTAACCACAGAGTAATGTCATTTTCATCGACTTCAGAGAGGATTTGGGGAAATACGCGTCTGTTATTGTTTCCGAGAATCCGGGACAATGACCGCCACTCGACCGCCGTGTGTCATGAGTCACACACTTACTGTCGTACAGTTCCATCACTGATGCAACATCGGATACTATACGACTCAAAAATATTACGTTTTTATTATTGAAATGTTTGTCTGATTTTTCATTTTTTAATTGAAAAATCGGTTCGGGTTAGCCGGACTTCCGGATTAACGGGGGCCGACTTATCGGGGTTGTACTGTATTGCAAGATATGTGCAGCATCCAAAATATTTCACCAGATATACTTTTGCTGTATTAACATAAATCGGATGTATCAAAGAGCCCTTAGGTATGATGGATAAAGAAATCATGGCAATATCACATAGCATATTTGCACTTTTTATTATTCATTTCATCTTCTGATTTCACCATACTTCCGGTGTCTCTCTAACTAGAATTATTATGAAGATAAAATCTCCAACTCACCCCAACAGTGTGAGTTGGATGAATATGGAGAGATAAAAATATTAATATAATATTTAATTTCTATTATAAAGTTTATGTGTTTGTTTCATCCCACTTCTCATCTGTCTCTCATATTGTCAGAATGTTTAACTGATAATACAAACATGTTTTTAATAGGCTGGCCTACACTGGAATGATATTAATTATAGAATATTTGATGTTGTAATAGTTCAAATGCGGATCAATTGACATGCACTTGGACTGGTCGATTTAATTCTTACCAACTCAAAGAACTTATACATGTATGTGGTAATTAATAAGTTTATAAACTTGTAAGAAACTAAATAGCTTACACATATGTCTTTATCTGTGATGGTGTCCCCTCAACAAATAAATCCTCACTGGAAGCATTTGACACCTGTAAAAATCAACAACTGACTTCAGTACAATTTGTTTTCAAATAAAACACAAGAATAAACTCTTTTTTGTATTTATTCTCAACAATACTTATCTAAACAAGTATCGTTTACTTCCAAGGATTCAATTATTGTATTGTAACCCATGACTTCACTCGTAATACCCTGTTTCATAAATTAGTTGTGATGTTCGTCATTGCTTAGATGTCATTGGCTCCAAAAAATTATCGGAAACTCCTGCGTGGTAAAAAGTTTCTTAGCATCCCCATGAACAGTGATGAACAAAAGCAAATATACACATTTTCACAACTTGTCGTGTATTAGTAAAAAATTAAGAGAAGCTACTGATCTAACAGGGAACTCTTAACTAAACTTCAAAATGTTTCAGATCATGTACAAGAATTTAATAACAGTTGTCTATGATATCTAAGCCACCATCTTTGTGACAATGAGAGTAGCTAAGCTGTAACTCAATACCCATACATCCCAAACCTGGCAAACTATTGAAAAACAAAGCACCAAGAGATGACACATTTTCTAAGTTTAAGTTTCAGACTAAAATTGCGTACAGCCGAATTTAATTTCTGATAATCAATTGAAGAATAAAACGTCAAACTAAATATGATAAACTACATACCTCATCAGGGACATAGGTCCATCATCCAACATGTTTAAGTTATGTTTCGGAGTTTGTTCTTCATCTTGACATCCTTGAAGATCCACTGTTGATTCAGGTTTATTAGAAGCTACCTAAATATTCAATTGTAACAAATTAGTATCTTATGTAATAGGACAAAACTCAAAGTTATGCACATTGTGAGCAATGTCAAAACTGCAGATTTAATATTTATTAGCGGATTCACACGAATTTCCAAAACTTAAGTTCTTATGATATTTAGTAAAAATACTTATGATGTAATATGATCATACACTTGATGATGGAGTCCCACGACATTTTTTAAGTAGGCATACATCAGGCACATATTATTTCCGCAATCATACTTAAGAGTATCAGAGTTTAACTTAACTCTCATATCATGTTTTAAACGTGGAGGAGCATTTCTGGTTTGAATTAATTATATTTCCAATGCCGCAGCTGATTCTTCAGGAAAATACCTCAGACAAAAAGTGGTTATGTATGAAGAAAAAATATGTATATAAATCGGTCGGAGAAGCCTACTTTGAGTAAAAGGTGTCTACTTCCGATCGTATAAAATCACTTAGTGACACAGTTGAGAATGCCTTATTAACCCCCAATCACAACTAAACGTATGTAACTCTCAGAAATCTACTTTGGCCAAAAAGCGATTACTTCCGCCTTTTGTAAATCTACTTTCGATTTAAGGTATTTCCAGTACGAATAGTTGAGTTTGCCTTGTCCCGATGAAGAAAATGTACATACATACGTAGGACTGAGAAGCCTATTACGGTCTACTATTAACTTCAAGCAACATTTCAAAATAATCATTTATAAGGATTTGCATTATAGAAGTCTTGTGTTTTGGACTGTAGTCTGAGAAAGAGTGGACAGTTGGGGCATGTTAGTGCTCACTTCTGTTTTTTCCTTAAGCCATTGTCAAAATGTCATATTACAATCTCAAGGAGCTCCACCAGTTTGGAGTACAGTACATGAAAACATTCATTTGTTTTGTTCATTAAAGCTGATTTTAAGACAGTGTTTAAATAATAATTATAATGCATTAGATGTTTTAAATTCGTCACTGGTGCAGTCTGGAGTAAAAGTTAGATATTAATTAACTTTGTATTTGCTATATGCATTAGACTATTGCTTAAGCACTGTACAATTAATATTTTATAGAATACTAATACTAATGTATTATTATTAAAGCTGATTTTAAGACAGTGTTTAAATAATAATTATAATGCATTAGATGTTTTAAATTCGTCACTGGTGCAGTCTGGAGTAAAAGTTAGATATTAATTAACTTTGTATTTGCTATATGCATTAGACTATTGCTTAAGCACTGTACAATTAATATTTTATAGAATACTAATACTAATGTAGTACTCATGAAGCCATGAGAATAGCAAATCACGTGTTATTCGAAAGCCACCTCCGTTATGGAATAGCAATCTGGGGTGCTTGATTCTTCAGGTGGCAATCTCCACAGAGTTCTGGTAATGCAGATAAAAGCAATAAGGTTAATGGCTGGAGTAGGACTTAGCGAGAGCTGCAGAAACATTTTCACAAACTGAAAAATATTGACAATAACATCCATTTACATCCTAGAAACCATACTTTACTGCATAACTCAGGGTCCTCCAAAACAAAGAGATCTACACTGCCATTACACTAGACAAGTAGGGGATTACAGCATTGTTTGAGAAAAAACCATCATATGCTGGAATGAAACTCTTCTGAACAACCCAGAGACAACCCAGGATCTATAAAGAGAAACCTACAGTGTTAGCTGCAAGACCACGCAAACTACACACTCGATGAGTTGTCCTCATGGAATGATGAATCTTAATTAGACCTCTAATTTAATAATTGAATTCACTTCTAAAAACTGTTTGACTCTGTAACATGCCTTGATGACATTGTTAATAAAGAATATTGTCTATTATATAAAGGCTTTGATTTTGAAAATTAGGTGTGAGCCATGGGTAACAACCATTTTATATATAAAACACTGGCAAATGTCCAAAGTACTAATACCTATTTAAATCATCCATTGTTAATAACGTGTTTCTGGAAGATCAGCAACAGGTTAAAATGATGAAGTTATCAGAAAAGTTCAGGTTTTAGTGATGGAGAATAGTTGTATTATTGTCTGTAAACTAGCTACAAAGGTGATCACTATCAGTAGTAATCAGTCTGTTCAATTTCAATGTGACAGCTCATCTCAGTCCATTCTGAACAATGCCTTCAGCACTTGCTTTCAAAAGTGACCTCTTTCCAACTTAAGGTTGGTTACTTTTTGAACACACTTCATAAAGTTTCATAGTTTCACAGAACTTTTGGGAATTACCTTGGATGGCAATCTCACCTGGGCACCACACATCAATGCTCTCTGCAAAAAAATCAACTCTGCAGTCTACGTAATACGCAGAATTAAGCATATATGTAGTCTTGACTCAGCAAAAGTAGCCTATCACGCTCTCTTAGAAACTCATCTAAGGTATGGGCATTATAGTGTGGGGCAGTACATCAGCCTATAACCTCAAGAGAGTGTTGACAGGGCAAAAGCTAGCAGTCAGAACCCTAGCCAACCTGGGACCACATGACAGCTGTAGAGATGCTTTTAAGGAATTAAAAATTAAAACTGCCACAGCAATCTACATTCAAGAAGTCATCCTCCACGTAGACCGACTTGGTCTCCCCAACAACATCAGAAGACACCATTACAACACCAGACATGCTTCAAGAATCCCAGTCACTAGACACCGGACGGCCCTTCATGACAAGAAGCCCACTTCTATTGGTGCCAAACTGTACAACCTTCTTCCTGCAGACTTTAAACGAGTGACAAGTTATGACTTGAAACGCAAGCTTAATGCCTGGTTGACCGAGAATCCAGTCTACACAGTGGAGGAGTTTTATAAGAAAACTGCCATAAAGACTATATCTTTTTATTCTGATTTCCATTGGGAAAAACACGTACTGTCATTGTATGTATATATTTGTATTAACTGACACTATTACTGTTCTCAAAGTCCATGTAATAAAGAATTTTGATTTCTGATAGTTATTTCAATTTCAGCTTGGTTAAAACTACTCTACTGAGCGTCTGTAGCTTTCAAAAAGGTGCTTGAAATCATGTGGCATGTTTTAAAATATGTTTAAGATACATTGTATGAAATATAATAATCTTAACTAACTAATTTTCGTAAGTATGTACTCACCAACGAATTGTTGTACTGCAACTCATATCTGTGGTCTTTGTCTAGTTTATCTGTACTTTCAACTATTGCTTTTTGTAAACGGTTTGTAACCTGATGTTCAACTAACTGTCCTAGACTAAATGTAGGTGAATCAACATTCGAGTCTTTTTTGTTATTGTCCAGTTCTTCCTCGTTATTTGAGTTTTCCATAGGTGATGAGAGGACATGTCTTTGAGAGCCTTTGTTTTTATATGTGATGGTAACCTGGCCTCTTGTGACTTTTAATTTAGGGTTCCTAGAACATTCTTGCTCTTTTTTTTTTATATGTGAGAGTAACCTGGCCTCTTGTGACTTTTAATTCAGGGTTTTTAGAACATTCTTGCTCTTCAGTAGGAAGTATAATATCTGGGGTTTCAGTCAAAGTCTCATTACACTTCATTAAATCATTCACCTGTGAAGATATTACTTGATCTTGACTTAACTTGGTAATGTCATATTTTGTTTGTTTGGTGAACAATTTGTCATCCTCTTTTAATATGATAGAATCACTATTTAATGAAACATTTTCAGTTATATTATCATTGACATTTTCTTTGTCCATCGATATACAAAGGCTTTCTTTTTTCGAGTCATTAACTATTGAAATAATTTCACTATTGTGTGTATTGCGGTTTTGTGAATCTTTTGTGGGTTTTGGTTTTGTTTTACCAGGCATCTCTTCCAAATGCTCTGCAGTAAACATATCATTGGAATTGGTATTATCATCAACAAGAAAATCCAACTGTCGTCTACTCTTATTCGATTTTTCTTTACAAGCTTTCGATGGTAAATGACTGAAGCTGTCAAGGTGCTTGTTCAAATTTGTAGTAAAAGATTCTAACTGACCAATGCCTGAACAGTTCAATGGTGTTGCTTTTATTGGAGTAGCGTCAGGGAATAATACATCATTATTTTTAAATATTTCATTTACTCTTTTCAACTCACTTTCTGTAGGGTTTGACACAGCCGAATACACGTTTGAAGTGGAAGTTACAAAAGGCCGCTTGGGTACAACAGGAGTCTTGTATGGTTGGGTGGGAGCATCAGGATCAACCTCAACATCATTATTACTCTTCTCTTTCAGAATGTTGGAACTATCCATAGCACTTCCAATTTCACGTGCTTCTTTATTACAATGTTTATTCAAAATGTTACTTAAAGAAAAATTTATGTTTTCGGTCCCTAAGACAAAGTCTGAATCATTTTGACATTTCTTGGAATAACTAAGATTTTCATTTGAATTTCTTGCATATTGAGTCATAGTGTTCAATTCCTCATCACCTTTACCACATGATTTATTCTGAACATTAGAAGATGTCGACTGCAAATTATCTTCATCAAAATGCAACTTTCTATTGCTTCCATTGCAAATTATAGCTAGTTTTTGTTCAGCCTCTATTCCCCATATATTTTTGAGGATATCTTGAATTAGGGATTGCATTCGACCAGGACTGGTCTGCACTCCTGCATCTTGACACTTTCTTTTTTCCGCTCAGGTGAACAAATTGATGAACTGAAACAAATGAAACACTTCGTTTTAGAATAAACATAAAATCTGTTAAATCTTTTACAAATGTAAAATATGTTTGGAATCAATGTACAATCCTGTTTGAAATCAATATAAAATCTGTTAAAGCTGAATGTATTATCTATTGAGATTTAGTTTAAATCTGGATCTTGGGATTTAATATCAAATATGTTTAAAGATTAATGTAAATTTTGTTAAGATTCAGGCTCGATCTGTTTACATTGTTCTCAAATTCTTTACTGATAATAAATTGTTGTTAAATTCTGTGCTGATCAAATATTTACTGATAACAGAGTTGTCAAATCCTGCTCATATAAAAAAAATGTCAAATTCTATGCTGATGAGAAATTCTCATATTCTTTGCTAATAAAAAATGTCAAATTCTATACTGGTCAAACAATTGCTGTCAAATTTTAAGCTGATAAAGAATTGGTGTCAAATTCTATGTTAATAAAACATCGTTAAATTCTATGCTGATAAAAGGTTGTCAATTTCTAAGATAATGACAAGTTGTAAAATTCTGTGCTGATAAAAATTGTTGTAAAACCCTAAGCTGATAAAGAAATGTTTTCCAAATATTTACTGATAGAAATAGCATTTGAGCTTGAGAGATTATGAAAGAATTGTATTAGATTAGTTAATTGTCAGTTGCACCAACAAATGCATTAGCTTTTTTCCTCTTCAGTTAGTATAAATTTAAATGATTCACAAACTGTATTGCTTGTTGCACTGTAACTAATTAACACCTTTTTTGGAAAATAACGTACAACCTATATCAATATAATATATGAATACTGTCTATATACCTGCTATTGTGTAAGTCAGGATCTCTATCTCTTTTCATCATTTTAATTTGTTGATTGATTTGCTCATTATTAACACATACAATTTTACGCTCAGTTTCTCCATTTGAATTTCTACAGCTGCTATTAATTGCTAGTTCTAATTTTTTATCAGTAACACAATTTTTTTGTCCACTGATTTTTGGAGACCGTACTTCAATTCTATAATCTTGTTCTGCATCTACTTCCATGAATGAAGTTTTGGAATTAGCATTATGCAAGTCATTTTCCAAATTTTCCTGACTGACTAAGCCAGTAGAAAGTTGAACTTGGGAATGCATATTTTCTGAAAGAACAGTCGTTTTATTTGTTATTGGTGCTTCACCACATTTTTCTACATTTAACATTTCCAATTTTTTCAAATCTGACTTATTTTGTTCTTGAGTTGAAAATCCCTTGAATAAAGAATCTGAATTTGAAAGTGATTTACTTTCGTCACTATTTATTTTTGGAAATGTTTCATCAACTGCTGAGGAAATGGTGGTTGTTTGTTCTTTAAGCATTACATCTTCTTTTTCTACCTTGTTTAAAAGTCCCTTACATTGAGAAATTAAAGGATCACTGACTTTATTTTCTTTTCTGTCATTAAAAGACTGATTTATATCGTCAAAACTATTGTTACCTTTATTTAATGGTGAGGCTTTATTAGTGGATATTGTAGAATTGGACTTACTTAGGGTTTTCAAACTAAGTTTTTTTTCTCTCAGACATATGGAATTCTTTCTTTGTATTTTTTAGTCGTGACCAACCAGGAGAGCGTTGATTATCTTGTTTAACAGGCGTAAGCTCCACTGAAGTGTTAGATTGTACATGTGTTCTTACATTTCTAGATTGAACCTCATTAAGAGAAGGCATGTTTAAGATGTTTGTGCGTTTATAGTCATCCCAATCATCTATAATTCTTTTGACAGTTTCATCACTTTTTGTTGAATCATTCTCAGTTTTGTTATAATTGTTGGTGGAACTGTTTATTTTGCCCTTATTTAACTTGTCTTTTTCATTATTATTATTTAGAAAATTCACCAGACATTTGTTAGTTGTTAACAATGTTTTAGCTTTTTGATTTTTAGCGATTTTCATGTTATTCTTATTTACTCTTTTTAAAACTTGATTTTCCGAACCATTACTTTTGTCCTTAGATTTCGTTAATCTTTTAATATTTTTTAAAATCTTATTTTTACTTGAAAGACCTTTATTTGATTCTTCTTCAGCATCCCATTCCTCTCCACTTCCTGAAGAAAAATCTTCCAAAGATTTCTCTGATGAATCTTCATGCTTATCAGAATCCGACATTTTGCCTTTTTCAGTGTTGTTTTCGTCAGGCTTAAATAAATTAGTATCTATATCAAAACGTCTTCCTCTTGTACACTTTCTCTCACGCAAGTTCCTACCTTGATACGTTTCTGAAATAATTTGATATTTTTTCTCTGAACATAAAAGTTGATCAAACTTTTCACTTTTGTAACTCTCTTCATTACTTTTGTCTTGAAAAGATTTTTTAAGTCTTTTGCTTTTGTATGTTTCATCAAAAGGCTTTATTGCATTAATATCAGAAGAAACATTAAGAGATTTCTGTATCTTTTTGCAGGATTTCTTTATAGTTTTCGATTCAACTTGAGATACCGAGACTAACTGATCGTCTGAGAACATAGGAGACTCCAAATCAGATTCGTGAACATCTGCTACTACAGTGTTTGATATGTTTGGTGATTCCCCCTGAGAGAAGTGTGTACTGTTTAGCCATTGATTAACTTTTTCACTTTGTGGACTCATGTTTTTAATAACATCATGCAATGTCACTGAACACAGTGAAATATTTTGTGACTTAAGATCCTGTGCATTGACTGGACTTTCAGTGGATCTTTTATTCCCACAATTGATTGTATTAGTTTTCTGCTCATTATGAATGTTTCTTGAAGATTTACTCCTGGTTCTCCTCACAGGTGATGGTACTCTGATTTTATTTTTGTCATCAGATGTTACTTTAGTTTTTTTTAAATGGTTGGACGCTTGTAACTGAAACAAAAACCACAATGTTATAAAAAATCATCTGTAATCAATTTTATTGACATCTTTTTCACCACAATACTATAACACATACATCCTTAAGGATAATAAATATTGTCAGAATGTTTTTACTGAGAACAATATTCCTTTTCTTAACTTTTCAACATCTAAGTGGCAAAAACAACACTGGACCAATTTTCTCGTTTATTCTCATAATTAAATTTGTTTACCTTTAACATGGTAGCTGAAAGAGCACAATATATGACTGATCAGTTGCCTAGAAATACTTATAGTGGGATGGAGGACCATATAAAGCTTTGAGGACTCTTCTTGGATGTAAACAACATTATTCCACATTTAACAGCAAAACTTATTACAAGAAATTGAATACCAAATTGAAACTAGATTTTAAATTTAAAATCTGGTCTAGAGAATGTCTTAAGCGGCGGCCCATACACTAGACGTGCAAGCACGACGTGCCAAAATTAGAAGAAACGTGCCAGTGTGTGGAGGTCTCCGTGCTAAGCACGCTGTGCATTGCATGGCACGATGGCAATCAAGATCGGTTTGATTTTCGGCGTGCCGTGCTACCTGCCGCCGTGCCATCCTGCAAGTGTGTGGACCAGTCCCGCGCCACGTGCTGAGAGTGAAGTGTCTTTTGAGGTCATTTTTCGTTCTCTCGCGGCAAATACTAGTAGATATGAATATGGCGGTTCTAGCGCACTTTTGGGACAGTCAGAAAATCAATGTAAAATACTGTTCATTGAACCATAAAAGAATCTATAAATCACAAACTAAAAATAAACTAATCTATAGCTGTTTGCTTCTACTTTCTTAAGCTGAAACTTAGTCAAATATGCTTCGAATCAATCTAATGATCTCATATCTGCTTCGAATCAACGAAAATTCTGTTGTAAATATATTAAAATCTTAATGAAAAATCTTGGAAAAGTTAAAGAAAAAAAATATTGAAAAAAATAGTATTATAGAATTTAAATTACCTCCTACAAACCAATATAGTAATAAAAGTACTATTTTGTCCTATAACTATACTATTTTTTCAATAATTTTAAGTCTTAGTTTACAGATTTTTCTATAATAAATAGAAGAATCTATCACTGTTTCACCAGAAATTGTGCTGATTTCTGTCAAATTCTAGTAAAAATCAATACTTTTTTAAATTATTAGTTAAGAAATTTTCCCTATTTAAATGGAGAGGAAAAAGGTATCATGTCCATACTGCAAAAAAGACATTTTTGAACACCATTATACCCGACATTATAATTCGAAAAATCATCTAAAAAAACAAACAACTTTACGAAAGTGAACTGAATTATTTGAGGAATTGGGCTAAAGAAAATCAAATTGTCGATCATGAAAAGATGTACAATATAGAAAAATTACGAGAATTAAAGAAAAACTTTAAGGAAGATAAAAAAGATCTCAATCTATTTAAAGATGAAAAAATTCAATCAATCGCTGAAAAATTGTCCATTGAAACAAACGATAAAACTAAGTCTGAAATGATCGAAGAAATTGATAAAACTCTTAAAGTAAAATCCGAAAATATCATTGATGTAGAAGTTTTATCCTCAATACACGGTCTTTTCAAGCAATACATTTTAACAAACTTGAACGATAATTCCATGTCAATTTACAAATATCTATCTATTATGAGGCCAGAAATTAAAAGTTTAATAGAAAAATTTCAAGAGAATGTTAAAAATATGAAAGGATATCTCTCTTTGGAATGTGAATATGAACGAACTTTAGTAAACGGTGAAACACAAACGTGTCCAATGTACTTTACTATAAAAGCAGACGAAATCTTTGACATAAACGACTTTATTACTAAACAATTTAATAAATTATCACATCGAGAACAGACAAATCATCCAAATAGGGGTTCAGGATGGACATTTAAAAGATGCAAACAACTAGTTTTGAGCATTAATAAACACGAAATGATGAACGCAGGATCATATATCGATTTACCAAAGAAAATCAAAGATAAAAAAGCTTGTATAAATATCAAAAATAAAGATGACTATTGCTTTATTTATTCTATCCGATGCGCTATTGAAAAACCTGAAAGAGACTGCGAAAGATCAAAACAATATGAAAAATTTGTAAAATGACGAGATATTTTCAGGTTTCGAGTATCCAATGTCCTTAAAAGATATACAATTATTTGAGAAACGAAGTTGCAATTCCAAGTACAAATATCCAAAAATGTCTATCAATGTCTACAGTTTTGATGAAAGTATTAAGGTTGTTCCGTTACAAATTTCTGAAAAATATGATGCAGAATTAAATATTGATCTACTGTATGTAAAACAAGAAGACAAATCTCATTATGTGTTGATAACAGATTTAAATAGATTAGTGAGTTCTCAGTTATCTAAACACGAAACATAAAAAATTGCTATGTAGAAGATGTTTAAGCCATTTCTACAAATCTGGAGATTTAACAGATCATTTAGAAATTTGCAAACAACATGAAGTTTGTAAGCCAATTATGCCGTTTCCAGGTCAAACAACATCATTTACTAATTATCAAAAGAAGTTTAGCCATCCGTACGTTATTTATATGGATTTTGAGAGCATATTAGAAAAAATTCCGACATGCAAGAACAATCCGCAAAGATCGACTACAACCAAGATTCAGAAGCACATTCCTTATGGTTTTACTCTATATTTAGTGTCAAATGTGACAAATCGCATGTACAAACCTATATGTTATAGAGCAAAAAATGAAGAAGATTTGCCAAATGTTCCTGCAAAATTGTTTGAAGAACTCAATAAAATATCAAAATACATAGCTACAAAATATAATTCTAAGAACAAAAAACCTATGAAATTGACTGAAGAAGAAGAAATTTCATACCAAAATGCAAACGTTTGTCATATTTGCGAATGGTCTGCTTATGATGTTGAGTCAATTCAGTATGGTTTTACTCCTGATAGTTGGAAAGATAAGAGTTATAATAAAGTAAGAGATCATTGTCATTTGACTGGAAAGTTTCGAGGAGCAGCTCATAGAATTTGTAATCTAAATTTGAAAATTTCCTCAGAATATTCCCGTTTTCTGCCACAATATGTCAAATTACGATACTCATTTGTACATAAAAGAATTGGCTAAACAATATGGAAATGTTGATTTGATCGCAAACACCGATGAAAAATATATAAATTATTCAGTAAATTCAGGATATGGGTATGAGTTTGAAGATGATAAACCAAGAAAGTTCATCAAGTTTTCTTTCGTAGATACGTTCAGATTTATGGCATCGTCTATTGAAAAGTTAGCTAAAAACCTCAAAAAAGATGATTTCAAGCATACAAATCATTTTATACAAGATGGTCTGAACGCAATTCTAGATAGACAACCAAATGACGAAGAAGAAATCTTTAAAATTCTATCTGGAAAAGGCATATTTCCTTACGAATTTATCGATAGTATTGAAAAACTTGATTACACAGAAGACCTGAAAATTCAAGATTTCTATTCACTTTTGACAGACGAGAGCATATCTGAGAAAGATTATCAACACTATTTGAGCGTTTGGAACAAATTAAAAGAGAAAAATCTAGGAAATTACTCTGATCTCTATAACATCCAAGATGTTTTATTGCTTGCTGATATATTCGAAAATTTCAGAAACATTTGCTTAAAATGTTATAAACTCGATCCGGCACACTATCTAACAGCTCCCAGTCTTGCATGGGACGCTATGTTAAAATTAACGAAGATAGAATTACAGTTAATTAGTGATTATAATATGTATTTGATGATTGAAAAAGGTATTCGCGGAGGCATTTCTCAATGTATTAAACGATATGTTAAAGCAAATAACAAATATTTGAAAGATTTTGATAAGACAAAGCCCGAAAACTATCTGTTGTACGTCGATGCTAATAACCTTTATGGGTATGGCCTAATGCAAAGTTTACCATATAACGAAATCAAGTGGATGAACCCGAAAACATATACAAAAGAAGAGTGGCAAGAAACAATTTTAGAACTCACTGGCGACGAAGATTATGGCTATATTCTCGAAGTTGATCTAGGATATCCAACAAATTTACATGAACATCACAAGGATTTACCTCTTGCTCCCGAACATTAGATATGGCTGGTGTAGCAGGTGTTTAGTGGCAAGTGTTCTTAAAAAATGCATTAAAAAGTGATAAATGTTTTTTTGAAATGTGTTTAAGTGAGTAAAATACAAACATTTATCATGCTGTGACAAACCTTAATCATAGATTTGTTTTTTTATCTACTTTTTAACAGTTAAAATTTAAAGTGAAAAAAAGTACTCACAGTTGTTGCATATTGAGCACATTTTTGAGCTATTCTTGGATTGAAGGTATATTTCACTCACACGTTTAACTGAACTCTTTTTCATTAAATTATTATAAAGTTTTTCTTTAATAGTCACAATAGTAGCAGTAGAGACTGATGTTTTGGGGAAACAAAGTGTACTATTTTAGAGCATATTGAAAAGTGGACTTTGAATATTACTGCGCGTCTGGTGTTGGGATTAAACCTGTATCTGCACAGCTGGTTTGACATTGGACTGAGTCTCATTGATAGACCAATGTAAAACAGTACTACACCTTGCTACTGCTTGCAGCTGATAAGATTATATCATGAATTCCACATAACAATTTATTGGGAAAACTTAATAATATGATAGTAAATAGTGGTATTATAAAGTAATGGTATTTATTACTGAATTAAATATATTGAATGATCAATAGTAGTAAACAATAAATAAAACCAAATAAAAATATAATAATTAAACTGAACTGAATAATTTCAATCAATTAATAAATTATTTAATTAATTGAAAATGGTCAAAACAATTAAAGCAGTTCCTGAAATAGGGGAATATGTGTTTGCCTCTGTTCGAGGACACCCCTCTTGGCCTGCTGTGGTGACTGACATTGAAACCAAAAATAAAACTAAATATTTTCATGTAATTTTTTATGGAACTAACGAAACTTCCAAATGTAGGCAGTCTAATATATACCCATATAAAGAATTTAAAAGTAAATTTGGAAATCCCAGGGAAAAAAATGAGAGGTTCAACTTGGCATTAGAAGAAATGGAAAATGCTATTAAAGTAAGTGAGAAGTCTACTCCTAAAAGGGCCTCCAAGCTTAAAGTTAATTGTAAAACCCCAACTTCTTTTACAAAAGGTTTGCAAACAGCAGATTTAACTAATTTAACCATCAGTGTTGCAGACACCTCAAACAAAACATCAACTCCCAAAATAAATGATAACAGCTCCATAACTGTTGAAAACCCTCTACATATAGATTACTCAATTGATCTAACAGGCGTCTCTATGGCAGAAATGGCAAACAAAATACAGACGACAAGCCTTCATTCTAGCTCGACCCCTAAAAGCCTCATATCTGAGGACGGTACCCTTCCTCTGGAAACAAAAGATCTGTACTCTGCATCACTTGGGAACAAAAATACATCAGACAAAGCTAGCTCTCCAAATCCAGAGATCGAAATGAAAGAAAACATACCAATATCACTTATAGAAGCAAAAATGGGTCACTGATGATACAGTAGATGCCTACTCCAACATTTTGAATAATAACATTGTACAAGGAGATGTTCATTTTCTCAACCCAGTAATTACACTGGCTGTAAAAATATTTGATGACTATGACAGTCTTATCAAACCTCTGCAGCTGCATAATAAAAAATTTATTTTTTTCCCAGTTAATGACTCATCTGAAATCCAAAACATTGGAGGCTCTGGATCCCACTGGAGCTTATTATTATGGGATAAAGTGGGTAGCCAATTTTACCATTTTGACTCTAAAGGTGATTATAACTTACTACATGCAGAGAAGATTGCTTTTAAAAATTAATACATATTTTAACATGTCTAAAAAAGTTTCAGTAGCAAGTATTCAGACTCCAAAACAAACCAATAACGATGATTGCGGTATCCATATGCTCTTGACAACTGATATTATTATTTCAAAACTGTCTGAGGGGTGCACTTCTTTGTCACCAAGCCTCTTTGAAGAAATTCTTCTACCTCTATCAGAAGCTGATATTATAACAAAGAGGGCACAGCTTGCATTCTTGGTCCATAAACATCAGTATCTAAATTTCAGTACAAATACACTAAAGCAGCTGATATTTTACATCAAGACGAATAAGACAGAAGAAATACCTCGAAACAAAACACTAAATATTAACAAGACGAATTTGCAAAAACCTCGTGAAAACAAAAATTCCACCAAAAAGAAGCTGTCCAGTTTAGGAAATGATATGGGAGGGAAACTGAGACTCTCATTGTACTCAGATAGTCAGGGTAGAGGACTGGCACAGAAAATTGAGTGGATTAATCCAAACAACCTTAAAGTAGTAGGCTCAGTTATGCCAAATGCCTGCCTCCTCCAAGTAGCTGAGACTGCTTCACATACTAAGGATGATGTCATCTTTGTGATGGGAGGAACTAATGACACTCTATGTAAGGACTTTCGTCCAATTTACTCAACCTTGGAACAAGAACTGGTTCAGTTAAGCAAAAAGACACCTGTACTTTTAACGACAATCCCAGCGAGGTGTGATCTACATGTTACTGATAGTTACCATAATCATATTCTCAAAGCTAACAACTATATAAGAGAGTTAGTTAGTCGTCTTGACTCCGTTCACCTTATTGATCTGGATCTAGTACTCAAACGTTTCCACTTTACACACCACGGGTTGCATTTGAACAACAGGGGAAAAACTAAATTGGCGTATTCAATTTCAGACACTATAAGTTCAATCTTTCAGCAGGATAAAGAGAAGAGAATGGATACAACCTTACCAATTAATTTAGTTGAAAGTAATATGTTTGATGTCATAGAAGAATTTAAAAACTCTGCTGACACGGCTTTCTCTCACTGTATTTCAGCTGACGTTAAAATGACTCAGGGCGTGGCAGTGGTTTTCAGAGAAAAATGTAATAGACCACAACCTAATGACTTTATTAATAATCATCTGACATGTCAAAAAACTGAAGGAGCAACTATTTATGGTCTTGTGACGAAAACTAGACATTACCAAAAGCCTAATTTGATTGACTATGATGCAAGCTTTGAACAGTTTCTACAGGATTTCAAATTAAAAAAATTTAAACAGCTTATTTGCTCTCCAATGGGCTGTGTACGGGATAATGTTCCAATACAATATTTTGCTAAAAAACTTGTAGATTTTCAACATCGCACTGGAGCAATTGTCAAAGTTGTATCTTTTGATGAAGGATCTGGAGAATTACAAAACGGTATGTCTCATCTTGAGTTTATCAAAAAGTTAAAACAGTCAATCTCTCTGCAATACCATCAACTACAGAAGTCAGCAGACAGCCGTGTTGAAGACTCCGTACCGAGAGCAACACCTTTGACCATGACCCACTCTGCAGCTCAGCCGCCTTTCACACATTCAGCATTTCAAAATGAAAGTGAAAATTGTAGTGCGGTTGAAAATATAGGTTCTAAAGTGTCTAGTGCTGTGCTTGTTGAGATCGGTAAGGGTGTCGTTCAAGATATTTTAAACACAACTGTAAATAGTACTAATATAAGTCAAATTAATTTATCTCTGTCACCTGATAGATCAGGACAATGTATTTAGCCTACCTGTATGTACAGCACTGCCATGCACAATACAAAAATCAATCAGCCTTAATATAATCTTCTTAAATATTCAAGGTTTAAAGAATAAGGTTTCTGTTTTGGAGAGTTTCTTGCTTGATTTAAATATTTCAGTGGTTTGCTTAACAGAACACTGGATGTCAAAAGATGAAATTATTAGTTCTTATCCCATTGGGTTTTCTTGTGCTGCAGATTTTTGTAGATCAAAACAAATAAGAGGAGGAACCTGTATATTTGTTAGTGATAGACTAAAGCCTAGGGAATGTGATGTAACAAGGTTTTTGTGACGAACTAAATTTTGAGGCAGCAGCTGCAATACTAGATGATTGTAAAACTGTTGTAGTTTCAGTATATCACTCTCCCAATGGCAATCCACAGGAATTTTTGCTAGTAATGGAGAAATTTTTAAATTTTATTATGAATTGGAAATTTTACACTATTATAATTGGGGGTGATTTTAATAGTAAGTTTGATATTACAAAACATACCAAAACTGCAAATGAATTTTTAAACATTTTAAGACAGTTCAACTTTTTCCCCTTGAATAAAAATGCAACCAGGGGTAAAAATTGCCTAGATAATGTTTTTATCTTTAATCACAATTTATATGTCTCCTCTGTAACTACCTTATCGTTTCCTTACTCAGATCATGATGGGATACTTGTTAATGCATGTCAAAAAGACGGATTTGTTGACTCAAGGGGTACCTCTCAACATATAAATAGTATTCAAAGCATGGTACTACCTAAAAAGAATATTAAACCTCTCTCTTTACTTCTGGAGTCTTATGATTGGCCGTCCTTGTTAAGTGAATAATATACTAAGCAAAGTTCTGCAACACTATTTACTAAAATTTTTGATGTTATACTGAATAGTATTAATCATTACAAAGTTGTTAAAAGGGTAAATAGAAAAAGAACAGAGCATAAAAACAAATACAAACAGGATTGGTATACAACTGAATTAGCTATCATGAAGGAAAGGCTACTGTTCTTGGACAGATTAAGAAAATGTAACAGGGATAATATACATCTAAATATGGGGTTTTATGAGTTGAAGTGTAAATACAGGTGTTCTATAAATGAGGCAAAACATGCTAAAAATGTTGAGTACATTCAAAATAGTAAAAATAAATGTAAAGCTGCCTGGGATGTAATTAAATATAATACAGCAAACAGCAAACAAAATATTTGTAATATTGAGCCTGATGTGTTTAATGATTTTTTTCTCGAATCTGTAAAAGAAATTAAAAATAAGGTTGTTAATTCCAGTTTTACATTTGTTGAACTTATGGAATCAATCTCTAATGATAGCTTAGTACATTTTAAATGGAAAATTGTTACTTCAAATGATGTTTTGGATGCTGTCAGGGGGAATGAGCAATTCTGATAGTCAAGACATATATAGTATGTCTAACAATTTGTTAAAAAGTATTATTGGTAGTGTGGCTGAACCTCTGGCAGTGTCTATTAATCATCTGCTTCATGACGGTATTTTCCTGAGCAACTCAAGATTTCACGAGTATGTCCAATTTTTAAAAGGGGTCCTAAGGACCAACCTCAAAGCTACCGCCCAATTTCTGTAATTCCTGTATTGGGTAAGCTAATTGAATCATTGGTTTGTAAGCAAATTACTACTTTCTGGGAAAGTAATAACCTTCTGGAACCTTCACAATTTGGGTTTAGAAAGGATAAATCAACTTTTAATGCTCTAGATCAATTAGTTAGACAAATTCACTCAGCTTTCGAGAGCAAGGGCTTTGCTCGGGCTACTTTTTGTGACTTGAGCAGGGCCTTTGATTGTGTTGATAGTAAAATTCTTATATCTAAACTAAAACATTACGGATTTTCTGGGCCTAATCTAAATTTTTTTGAATCATATATTAACAATCGCAAGCAACTGGTCTTTAATAATGGTAAGTGGTCTAAAGAAGCCCTCGTGGAGTGGGGAGTTCCACAGGGCTCCGTCCTAGGTCCCCCACTCTTTTTAATCTATATAAATGATTTACCATTATCTCTTAACTCGAAAACCATATTATATGCAGATGATACTACACTTTTTAATGTCAGTCAAAGTGTACATGATCTGGAGCTGTTGGCAAATGATACATTAAAAAATGCATCAAACTGGTTTCATGCTAATGGGTTTTTGCTAAATAAAGACAAAACAACAAAAATGTTGTTTACTCTTAGGCATATTGCTGGGTCATTGGACGAAAGCTATTCAGACTCAGTTAAATTCTTGGGTATCAACCTTGATAGAAATTTGACATGGGCAACACATATTGATTATCTAAATAAAAGACTCTCACGAGTCATTTATCTTCTGAGTAGACTGAATGATATTGTACCACTAAATTCTATAAGAGCCGCATACTTTGCCTTTTTCCAATCTGTTTTTAGATATGGATTAGTCCTATATGGTAATTGCACCAGAATTTCCGAAATACTAGTATTACAAAAAAAGGCAATTAGGGCTCTAAAAAAGTGTGATACCAGAGAGCATTGCAAACCCCATTTCATAAATTTTCGTTTTCAGACGGTTCTAAATTTGTATATATATGACTCGGTGGTTTACATCCATAAAAATCCAAATTTGTTAAATTTTAAACATAAAATTCATGACCACAACACGCGTAATCGAAACAATGCTGAAATTGGACATTTTCGATTAAGCAAAACCCTCACCAGTCATGTTGTAGTATCTTTGAAAATTTATAACTTTCTGGAGAAAAAATATTGCTCATATCCCTTTGATATCTTTAAGAATAAGTTATATTCCTGGTTGTTGGAGAATCCGTTTTACAGTCTAGATGAATTCTTCAACACCAAAAGTATTGATTTTTAATGTGTTTGTTACTGTTACTGACAATTTGTACTGTCATTTTTGTGATTTTTTATTTATTTTATTTAATTTACTTGTAAGACTTTATTGACTATTGTATTGACTTGGTTAACAATAAGCAATATACTATGACTTTGTCAATGATGTAATACATTTTCATGACAAATAAAATTATTATTATTATTATTATTATTATTATTATTATAAAAACAAACTTTGCACAACTTTACTGGATAAAACTGAATACGTTGTTCATTCAAGAAATTTGAAATTCTATCTGGAACAAGGTATGATTTTGAAACATGTGAATAGAGTTATAGCATTCGATCAGAAGCCTTTTATGAAAAAGTACATTGATTTTAACACAAACATGAGAACCAAAGGTACAAGCGACTTCGAAAAGGACTTTTACAAGTTAATGAACAACTCAGTTTTTGGAAAATCTATGGAAAATGTGCGAAATAGATGTGATATTAGACTAGGAAATGAAGAATTTTCAATGAAACAAGCCAAGAAAACAAACTTTAAATGCTTTAATATCTTTGACGACAACTGTATAGCGAGTCACATGTACAAACAGAAAGTAAAATTTAACAAGCCGATCTACATAGGATTTTCAGTTCTCGACCTCTCAAAATTGCTAATGTACGAGTTTTATTACAACAAATTAAAGAACTATGATCCAGATTTGAATCTGTGTTACATGGATACAGACAGTTATTTTCTAGAATTAAAAACGTGATCCTTACAAAATTATTAAAGAAAATTTGAATGACTTTGATACAAGTGATTATCCAAAAGATCACGAATGTTTCACTACTAAAAATAAGAAAGTCATAGGAAAATTCAAAGACGAACTAAATAGCGAAGTTTTAGAAGAATTTTGTGGTTTGAGGTCGAAAATGTACTCGTACAAATATCTAGACAAAAATCCAGTGAGGTGTAAAGGAATTAAGAGAAGCGTTGTAAATAAAACAATAAATATCGAAAACTTGAAGAGATGTTTGTTCGAAGATAAAGAAGAATTTAGGGAGATGACTGTAATAAAAAGCTATAAACATGAATTGTATACCATCACCATAAACAAACTGGCACTGAACGCTAAAGATGATAAGAGAATTGTCCTAGAAAATAAGATCGATACAGTACCATATGGTTATAAAAATGAAGCAAAATCTGATATATTAGACGAATTAAATAAACTTGGAAACTTTGAAAATTGAGAAATAACCGGAAGTGTTTACGAATATGAATTGAGAAAGTCAAAGCTGTAATTTTTTCTATATAAATGGAGGCCCAAAAAAAGTGTACAAAGTGTCAAGAATTTAAAGATTTTGAAGAATTTTATAAGAATAAGCAAAGAAAATATGGATTTGAATATAATTGTAAAGACTGTCATAACAAATATCATAAAGAATTATACGATAAAATGGAAAAATTAACTTTAGAAGAGAAAGAGTGCACACGGTGTAAAAAGGTTAAGAATATTTCAGAATTTTATAATCTCCATTATAGTAAAGACAACAAACAAGCATATTGTAAAGATTGTGCTAAACAAATCTTTGCTAGACCAGTTCTTTGCGTATGCGGAAGAGAAATTCAACATTTCTATAGTCTTAAAAGACATTTACAAACAAAATATCATAATTCGAATGTTTAGTAAAATTTAGAAACATTTTCATCGTGTAATTTAGATATTCTATAAATCAGTCGAGATTCAGTCATATTTGTAGTAAAATGATTTCCGTTGTATAAAATATTCAAAGATTCTTTCATTTGGTTATACAGATTGATAGAATTTGGTTCGTCATCAATGAACAAAATCTCTAATTCAGGATAATTTATTTTTAGATGTTTTAATCGGTTTGGTATTTCTCGTTTCTGAGCTCTGATAGGGTAATAAGGCCATTCCCACATGTGATTCTTCTTAATTAACACAAAAACATGGTGTTTTTTCTTATCAAAATCTTTACATACCATATCTCTCTTCATTAATTCCATTCGCAATTCTTGATTCTCTATTTTCAATGATTTCATTTCATCTTTAATTTGTAACTGTTTTATTTCATCTTTTAACTGCTTATTTTCGTTTTCAAGTTTGTACTCGCCATATTTTCTAATACTCGGTAAAACTTCTTCTAAAACCCAATTTTGAAACGTTTCTGCAATCTTCATTTTAGATTTCAGTATTAAAGAATATATGCCTGGTTCATTGATGAAAATAGTGTCTGGATGTAATTTTTGTAAGAGTCGCGATTCTATACCCTTGTCAGAATCTATGTTTTCAAAGCTTTTTTTGTATTTTTCTTTAACATGATCTATGATAGCTTGTCTCGTATTTTTAAATTCCAATATTTCTGCAACATCTTTAGCCTTAAACCAAATTTCATTATTTTCGTCAACAATCGTGCAAATGTCTTTATTATTGAATGTAAGTTGATTATTGAGTAGATCCACAACAGACTCCATTTAGATAGAAAAAATTTAACAAGCTATTATTTGAGTGTAAAGGTTGAAAACAGTGTTTTCTTGAAAGTTTGAAGGTAAGCTATTCAATAGCTCCCCATGATTCATGTCCGTTGCTTCAACAATCTTAAGTAAATTGTAGTTTTACTCTCATTTTTCAATAAATTACCTTCAGAGTCTTGAACAGTTAAGACGATTTTTTGAATTCTTTTCATATTTTTTCTAATTGGAATATAGTCTATTTCATTCGGTTTTTCACTAATTTTTGATCCATAAGCAACATTTGGAAAGAAAGTGTACAAAATTTCCGATTCTTTGTGAAGATGTTCGGTATGATTTTCAAAACTAGGTTCAACGAGATTACAATGTACTTCAATTACATCGAACGGTCTAAATTTTGGATTGCCTACATAGATCTGATTTGGTTCGATTGTTGTTTGTTTGACCCCTAATAAATCTACTATAATTCCCGAAAGAATAATTCTTACTGGTGATTTTATTTGAATTTTGTTAAAGGTTGTTTGGATTCGGAGGTCATTTTCGTTAAACGTAAGAGATTTATCTGATTGTTTAAATGTTTTCAGATAATTTTTAAAGGAATTTTTTATTTGGTCGAAAGTGTAATATCCTTTATTGAAGCCATAATATTTGGTAATGTTCTTCTCACTAAATCCTATACAATAAGGAGAACTTTCACTAATATTTATTACAAAATTGTCAGAATAAAAACCGCTTAAACCGATAAAATAATTTGATTCTTCCTCTAAGTGTATAGGATGTTCCAAGTTTAAAAATAATTGAGAGCTTTCTGAAGTCAACTTGAACAGCTTCATTTTCGCAAGCGTTGCTTCAAGATGAAAATCTTCTATTTAAATGGAGAAATTTTTAAAGCAAAAAGATCAGATAAAACTTCAAACGTTTGAAGAAAATAAGAAAGATCAACCAATCAGATTGTTAATTGTTGGTTCAAGTGGATGTGGAAAAACAACTTTATTATTGAATTTTATCTACAATAGGTTGATTCCTTATTCCAATTTGTATGTTTTTAGTAAATCTTTAGAACAAGACGTATACAAAAAATTACAACAAAGATTCAAAAATATTGAGAAGAACTTAAGCAAAGAAATATTACATTTTTATAATGCTTCTGAGGACATAGTTCCGTTAAGCAAATGTAAACCCAATTCGTTAATCGTTTTTGATGATTGTATTTTGGAAAATCAGGACGTTATTAAGGAATATTTCGTAATGTCTCGTCACAAAAACATATCTTGTATCTATCTTTCCCAATGCTTTTCAAAGGTTGATAAACAAGTTATTAGAAATAATTTGAATATGTTGTGTGTTTTTAAGCAAGACGATCACTATTCGAGAAAGATTTACAACAATTATGTGGGATCTGATATGAGTTTTAACCACTTTAATGAATTATGTGATAAAATTTGGAAAGAAGACTATGGATTTTTAACTATTAATTTAACTTTGAAGACTAAAAATGGTAAATATTTGAATAAATTTTCTAATATAAACGTGTAATAATCTCGTTCACGTTTTATGTTCCACGTTCACGTTTTTACGTTCCACGTACACGTTTTTACGTTCCACGTTCACGTTTTACTTTCCACGTTCACGTTTTACGTTCCACGTTCACGTTTTTACGTTCCACGTTCACGTTTTTACGTTCCACGTTCACGTTTTTTACGTTCCACGTTCACGTTTTTTACGTTCCACGTTTCAAAATTTTTCTAATTAAATGGTGGAACGTAAAAACGTGAACGTGGAACGTAAAACGTGAACGTGGAACGTAAAACGTGAACGTGGAACGTAAAAACGTGAACGTGGAACGTAAAACGTGAACGTGGAACGTAAAACCGTGAACGTGGAACGTAAAAACGTGAACGTGGAACATAAAACGTGAACGAGATTATTACACGTTTATATTAGAAAATTTATTCAAATATTTACCATTTTTAGGCTTCTAAGTTAAATTAATAGTTAAAAATCCATAGTCTTCTTTCCAAATTTTATCACATAATTCATTAAAGTGGTTAAAACTCATATCAGATCCCACATAATTGTTGTAAATCTTTCTCGAATAGTGATCGTCTTGCTTAAAAACACACAACATATTCAAATTATTTCTAATAACTTGTTTATCAACCTTTGAAAAGCATTGGGAAAGATAGATACAAGATATGTTTTTGTGACGAGACATTACGAAATATTCCTTAATAACGTCCTGATTTTCCAAAATACAATCATCAAAAACGATTAACGAATTGGGTTTACATTTGCTTAACGGAACTAATGTCCTCAGAAGCATTATAAAAATGTGATATTTCTTTGCTTAAGTTCTTCTCAATATTTTTGAATCTTTGTTGTAATTTTTTGTATACGTCTTGTTCTAAAGATTTACTAAAAACATACAAATTGGAATAAGGAATCAACCTATTGTAGATAAAATTCAATAATAAAGTTGTTTTTCCACATCCACTTGAACCAACAATTAACAATCTGATTGGTTGATCTTTCTTATTTTCTTCAAACGTTTGAAGTTTTATCTGATCTTTTTGCTTTAAAAATTTCTCCATTTAAATAGAAGATTTTCATCTTGAAGCAACGCTTGCGAAAATGAAAGCTGTTCAAGTTGACTTCAGAAAGCTCTCAATTATTTTTAAACTTGGAACATCCTATACACTTAGAGGAAGAATCAAATTATTTTATCGGTTTAAGCGGTTTTTATTCTGACAATTTTGTAATAAATATTAGTGAAAGTTCTCCTTATTGTATAGGATTTAGTGAGAAGAACATTACCAAATATTATGGCTTCAATAAAGGATATTACACTTTCGACCAAATAAAAAATTCCTTTAAAAATTATCTGAAAACATTTAAACAATCAGATAAATCTCTTACGTTTAACGAAAATGACCTCCGAATCCAAACAACCTTTAACAAAATTCAAATAAAATCACCAGTAAGAATTATTCTTTCGGGAATTATAGTAGATTTATTAGGGGTCAAACAAACAACAATCGAACCAAATCAGATCTATGTAGGCAATCCAAAATTTAGACCGTTCGATGTAATTGAAGTACATTGTAATCTCGTTGAACCTAGTTTTGAAAATCATACCGAACATCTTCACAAAGAATCGGAAATTTTGTACACTTTCTTTCCAAATGTTGCTTATGGATCAAAAATTAGTGAAAAAACCGAATGAAATAGACTATATTCCAATTAGAAAAAATATGAAAAGAATTCAAAAAATCGTCTTAACTGTTCAAGACTCTGAAGGTAATTTATTGAAAAATGAGAGTAAAACTACAATTTACTTAAGATTGTTGAAGCAACGGACATGAATCATGGGGAGCTATTGAATAGCTTACCTTCAAACTTTCAAGAAAACACTGTTTTCAACCTTTACACTCAAATAATAGCTTGTTAAATTTTTTCTATCTAAATGGAGTCTGTTGTGGATCTACTCAATAATCAACTTACATTCAATAATAAAGACATTTGCACGATTGTTGACGAAAATAATGAAATTTGGTTTAAGGCTAAAGATGTTGCAGAAATATTGGAATTTAAAAATACGAGACAAGCTATCATAGATCATGTTAAAGAAAAATACAAAAAAAGCTTTGAAAACATAGATTCTGACAAGGGTATAAAATCGCGACTCTTACAAAAATTACATCCAGACACTATTTTCATCAATGAACCAGGCATATATTCTTTAATACTGAAATCTAAAATGAAGATTGCAGAAACGTTTCAAAATTGGGTTTTAGAAGAAGTTTTACCGAGTATTAGAAAATATGGCGAGTACAAACTTGAAAACGAAAATAAGCAGTTAAAAGATGAAATAAAACAGTTACAAATTAAAGATGAAATGAAATCATTGAAAATAGAGAATCAAGAATTGCGAATGGAATTAATGAAGAGAGATATGGTATGTAAAGATTTTGATAAGAAAAAACACCATGTTTTTGTGTTAATTAAGAAGAATCACATGTGGGAATGGCCTTATTACGCTATCAGAGCTCAGAAACGAGAAATACCAAACCGATTAAAACATCTAAAAATAAATTATCCTGAATTAGAGATTTTGTTCATTGATGACGAACCAAATTCTATCAATCTGTATAACCAAATGAAAGAATCTTTGAATATTTTATACAACGGAAATCATTTTACTACAAATATGACTGAATCTCGACTGATTTATAGAATATCTAAATTACACGATGAAAATGTTTCTAAATTTTACTAAACATTCGAATTATGATATTTTGTTTGTAAATGTCTTTTAAGACTATAGAAATGTTGAATTTCTCTTCCGCATACGCAAAGAACTGGTCTAGCAAAGATTTGTTTAGCACAATCTTTACAATATGCTTGTTTGTTGTCTTTACTATAATGGAGATTATAAAATTCTGAAATATTCTTAACCTTTTTACACCGTGTGCACTCTTTCTCTTCTAAAGTTAATTTTTCCATTTTATCGTATAATTCTTTATGATATTTGTTATGACAGTCTTTACAATTATATTCAAATCCATATTTTCTTTGCTTATTCTTATAAAATTCTTCAAAATCTTTAAATTCTTGACACTTTGTACACTTTTTTTGGGCCTCCATTTATATAGAAAAAATTACAGCTTTGACTTTCTCAATTCATATTCGTAAACACTTCCGGTTATTTCTCAATTTTCAAAGTTTCCAAGTTTATTTAATTCGTCTAATATATCAGATTTTGCTTCATTTTTATAACCATATGGTACTGTATCGATCTTATTTTCTAGGACAATTCTCTTATCATCTTTAGCGTTCAGTGCCAGTTTGTTTATGGTGATGGTATACAATTCATGTTTATAGCTTTTTATTACAGTCATCTCCCTAAATTCTTCTTTATCTTCGAACAAACATCTCTTCAAGTTTTCGATATTTATTGTTTTATTTACAACGCTTCTCTTAATTCCTTTACACCTCACTGGATTTTTGTCTAGATATTTGTACGAGTACATTTTCGACCCTCAAACCACAAAATTCTTCTAAAAACTTCGCTATTTAGTTCGTCTTTGAATTTTCCTATGACTTTCTTATTTTTAGTAGTGAAACATTCGTGATCTTTTGGATAATCACTTGTATCAAAGTCATTCAAATTTTCTTTAATAATTTTGTAAGGATCACGTTTTAATTCTAGAAAATAACTGTCTGTATCCATGTAACACAGATTCAAATCTGGATCATAGTTCTTTAATTTGTTGTAATAAAACTCGTACATTAGCAATTTTGAGAGGTCGAGAACTGAAAATCCTATGTAGATCGGCTTGTTAAATTTTACTTTCTGTTTGTACATGTGACTCGCTATACAGTTGTCGTCAAAGATATTAAAGCATTTAAAGTTTGTTTTCTTGGCTTGTTTCATTGAAAATTCTTCATTTCCTAGTCTAATATCACATCTATTTCGCACATTTTCCATAGATTTTCCAAAAACTGAGTTGTTCATTAACTTGTAAAAGTCCTTTTCGAAGTCGCTTGTACCTTTGGTTCTCATGTTTGTGTTAAAATCAATGTACTTTTTCATAAAAGGCTTCTGATCGAATGCTATAACTCTATTCACATGTTTCAAAATCATACCTTGTTCCAGATAGAATTTCAAATTTCTTGAATGAACAACGTATTCAGTTTTATCCAGTAAAGTTGTGCAAAGTTTGTTTTTATAATGTTCGGGAGCAAGAGGTAAATCCTTGTGATGTTCATGTAAATTTGTTGGATATCCTAGATCAACTTCGAGAATATAGCCATAATCTTCGTCGCCAGTGAGTTCTAAAATTGTTTCTTGCCACTCTTTCTTTTGTATATGTTTTCGGGTTCATCCACTTGATTTCGTTATATGGTAAACTTTGCATTAGGCCATACCCATAAAGGTTATTAGCATCGACGTACAACAGATAGTTTTCGGGCTTTGTCTTATCAAAATCTTTCAAATATTTGTTATTTGCTTTAACATATCGTTTAATACATTGAGAAATGCCTCCGCGAATACCTTTTTCAATCATCAAATACATATTATAATCACTAATTAACTGTAATTCTATCTTCGTTAATTTTAACATAGCGTCCCATGCAAGACTGGGAGCTGTTAGATAGTGTGCCGGATCGAGTTTATAACATTTTAAGCAAATGTTTCTGAAATTTTCGAATATATCAGCAAGCAATAAAACATCTTGGATGTTATAGAGATCAGAGTAATTTCCTAGATTTTTCTCTTTTAATTTGTTCCAAACGCTCAAATAGTGTTGATAATCTTTCTCAGATATGCTCTCGTCTGTCAAAAGTGAATAGAAATCTTGAATTTTCAGGTCTTCTGTGTAATCAAGTTTTTCAATACTATCGATAAATTCGTAAGGAAATATGCCTTTTCCAGATAGAATTTTAAAGATTTCTTCTTCGTCATTTGGTTGTCTATCTAGAATTGCGTTCAGACCATCTTGTATAAAATGATTTGTATGCTTGAAATCATCTTTTTTGAGGTTTTTAGCTAACTTTTCAATAGACGATGCCATAAATCTGAACGTATCTACGAAAGAAAACTTGATGAACTTTCTTGGTTTATCATCTTCAAAACTCATACCCATATCCTGAATTTACTGAATAATTTATATATTTTTCATCGGTGTTTGTTTGCGATCAAATCAACATTTCCATATTGTTTAGCCAATTCTTTTATGTACAAATGAGTATCGTAATTTGACATATTGTGGCAGAAAACGGGAATATTTCTGAGGAAATTTCAAATTTAGATTACAAATTCTATGAGCTGCTCCTCGAAACTTTCCAGTCAAATGACAATGATCTCTTACTTTATTATAACTCTTATCTTTCCAACTATCAGGAGTAAAACCATACTGAATTGACTCAACATCATAAGCAGACCATTCGCAAATATGACAAACGTTTGCATTTTGGTATGAAATTTCTTCTTCTTCAGTCAATTTCATAGGTTTTTTGTTCTTAGAATTATATTTTGTAGCTATGTATTTTGATATTTTATTGAGTTCTTCAAACAATTTTGCAGGAACATTTGGCAAATCTTCTTCATTTTTTGCTCTATAACATATAGGTTTGTACATGCGATTTGTCACATTTGACACTAAATATAGAGTAAAACCATAAGGAATGTGCTTCTGAATCTTGGTTGTAGTCGATCTTTGCGGATTGTTCTTGCATGTCGGAATTTTTTCTAATATGCTCTCAAAATCCATATAAATAACGTACGGATGGCTAAACTTCTTTTGATAATTAGTAAATGATGTTGTTTGACCTGGAAACGGCATAATTGGCTTACAAACTTCATGTTGTTTGCAAATTTCTAAATGATCTGTTAAATCTCCAGATTTGTAGAAGAAATGGCTTAAACATCTTTCTACATAGCAATTTTTTATGTTCGTGTTTAGATAACTGAGAACTCACTAATCTATTTAAATCTGTTATCAACACATAATGAGATTTGTCTTCTTGTTTTACATACAGTAGATCAATATTTAATTCTGCATCATATTTTTCAGAAATTTGTAACGGAACAACCTTAATACTTTCATCAAAACTGTAGACATTGATAGACATTTTTGGATATTTGTACTTGGAATTGCAACTTCGTTTCTCAAATAATTGTATATCTTTTAAGGACATTGGATACTCGAAACCTGAAAATATCTCGTCATTTACAAATTTTTCATATTGTTTTGATCTTTCGCAGTCTCTTTCAGGTTTTTCAATAGCGCATCGGATAGAATAAATAAAGCAATAGTCATCTTTATTTTTGATATTTATACAAGCTTTTTTATCTTTGATTTTCTTTGGTAAATCGATATATGATCCTGCGTTCATCATTTCGTGTTTATTAATGCTCAAAACTAGTTGTTTGCATCTTTTAAATGTCCATCCTGAACCCCTATTTGGATGATTTGTCTGTTCTCGATGTGATAATTTATTAAATTGTTTAGTAATAAAGTCGTTTATGTCAAAGATTTCGTCTGCTTTTATAGTAAAGTACATTGGACACGTTTGTGTTTCACCGTTTACTAAAGTTCGTTCATATTCACATTCCAAAGAGAGATTATCCTTTCATATTTTTAACATTCTCTTGAAATTTTTCTATTAAACTTTTAATTTCTGGCCTCATAATAGATAGATATTTGTAAATTGACATGGAATTATCGTTCAAGTTTGTTAAAATGTATTGCTTGAAAAGACCGTGTATTGAGGATAAAACTTCTACATCAATGATATTTTCGGATTTTACTTTAAGAGTTTTATCAATTTCTTCGATCATTTCAGACTTAGTTTTATCGTTTTGTTTCAATGGACAATTTTTCAGCGATTGATTGAATTTTTTCATCTTTAAATAGATTGAGATCTTTTTTATCTTCCTTAAAGTTTTTCTTTAATTCTCGTAATTTTTCTATATTGTACATCTTTTCATGATCGACAATTTGATTTTCTTTAGCCCAATTCCTCAAATAATTCAGTTCACTTTCGTAAAGTTGTTTGTTTTTTAGATGATTTTTCGAATTATAATGTCGGGTATAATGGTGTTCAAAAATGTCTTTTTTTGCAGTATGGACATGATACCTTTTTCCTCTCCATTTAAATAGGGAAAATTTCTTAACTAATAATTTAAAAAAGTATTGATTTTTACTAGAATTTTGACAGAAATCAGCACAATTTCTGGTGAAACAGTGATAGATTCTTCTATTTATTATAGAAAAATCTGTAAACTAAGACTTAAAATTATTGAAAAAATAGTATAGTTATAGGACAAAATAGTACTTTTATTACTATATTGGTTTGTAGGAGGTAATTTAAATTCTATAATACTATTTTTTCAATATTTTTTTCTTTAACTTTTCCAAGATTTTTCATTAAGATTTTAATATATTTACAACAGAATTTTCGTTGATTCGAAGCAGATATGAGATCATTAGATTGATTCGAAGCATATTTGACTAAGTTTCAGCTTAAGAAAGTAGAAGCAAACAGCTATAGATTAGTTTATTTTTAGTTCGTGATTTATAGATTCTTTTATGGTTCAATGAACAGTATTTTACATTGATTTTCTGACTGTCCCAAAAGTGCGCTAGAACCGCCATATTCATATCTACTAATACTCTCCTATATTTACCATGTCGACTGCTGACACACAAATGTTTCTCTCTCCTAATTTCTTACCATTATTTATAGATTCGTACAGAAATCACCATTGTTTGTGACGAGTGAAGTGTACTCAAATAAAAGTCTAAAACAAAATGCGTATTTAGACCTTGTGGAACTGTGCAAAACTGAGGTGCCTGATTAAGTCTTACAGTAGTCTCATATCAGAATACATTTCTCCCTCTTTTAAACCAATTTTTCGTCCATAATTGTCTTCTTCTCTTTGCTATCGTCATGAATCGCACCAATCAACAATACTGCTAACGCTTTATGTTTAGTTACAAGAGGCATAGTAGTAAAATATCACAGCATGACAATACTACACAATATCACAAGACCACAACCAACTTCTAGCACGTCACGGGACTGACTAAACTGTTAGTGTGTGGGGCACAAAGTGCCATGCCAAGCACGGCGTGCCAGTATAAAAAACTGCACGGCGTGCAATGCACGTCTAGTGTATGGGCTGCTTTACTGACTACATGAAAAGACAAACACAAGTTTAAATTACACGTGTACAATCAATAAGTAGCATGTCTTCAGATGATCATGATTTGACTAAGATCTTGTAATATAACTAAACACAGCCAAAAAGCAGCTTTATATCTTGGCAAACAGGTAACTCCTCAGCCATAAATATTTTGAGGACCAACATACAGTTCATGATATGTACTATGAATTTAACGTAAAATATGCAAGGATCACTAAAGGTGCATCTGGCTAATGTTGCAATTACTTTCAAAAAGACGTCTGCTAGCTCTCAGTACTAAATACCCATTTTTGTGCAACTTATTTTATTCATGGGTTGTTTGGAAATAATTATAATTTGCATTAGGACCATTCTAGCTTTTGGTAATGTTAAAACTAAAACTGTTACTATAATAAGTTTTGATACTACATTGAGTTGTATTATTTAAGGTGATTTCAGACACTTATTTTGTTGTGAAAAAAAATTGATTTAGTCTGTGAAATGACAGAATGCAGTAGGATGAACAGATATATTTGAGAGAATCAAAAAAAAAAAAAAATTATTTTTCTTGGACTGTTTGCATTTCTTGGGCTGATGTACATCACTGGAATCAAAAAGAACAGCCACATTAATTTGTATGAGGTTTGGTGTACAGGTGGTACAGCACCTGAAATTTTTATTCCCACCATGTTCCAGCAAAGATTTCAATTACTATCACAGGCACTAAGATTTGATGATGAAACTACTCGTGCTCCTCTGAGCACGAAAAATAAAGGTAGTTTAGCCGTGTCTTTGAAATTTCTGAAGATTTTGTACAAATATGTGGTAAAAGCTAGTGTTGGCGAAAATGTAAATGATGGAACCATTTAGAGAGCGGTGGGTGTGAATTTAGAGTTTAAATTAAGAGTAAACGATGTGTCGATATGGAATTCAGATATACGCTACAGTTGATTCAACTACTTTCTACACAGCATACATGGAGATACTTTAAAATATCTCTTTTGATTTGCCCTATGATGCCTCAAGTGTAGTAAAGCGTTGCATCACAGTTGTTGATGGTACTGGGCGTAATAACAACGTTTGATAATTCTTTTACTTCGATACCTCTCAAAAGATCTCTACACCAACCATAAACTGATAGTAGTTGAAACTCTTCATAAAAACAAACGTGAAATACCAGCTAATAAGTGAAAAGGGACTATAGACAAAATTTTGCATGTGATGTGGCGTACCCTTTCCTTGTAATTATTACACAGCAAACTTATTTATCTAAAATATAATTGTCTATTGTTTTTGTCGTTATGTATTTATATTTTTATTAAAAACAATCTACACGCAATAACCAACCAAATACAACATTATAAAAAAAAATTACCATTTTGGATTAAAAGAATATAAAACATTAATATGCTATGAACATTATTACTTGGTACTTACTATCAAATCCAAGATCAAGACTGATGTTTCCTATAAGAGTTTGTAAACTGTCTTCAAATTCCTGTTGCCTGTCTTGAAAATTTAGAATACTTCGCCGAGTAGTTAGCCTCTTACACAAGGGACAAGGTATCTTGTCACCATGAACGCTCACAAGATAAGCCAAGATGCAGTCGTTGCAAAATCGGTGTGAACATGGCCAGAGAATCACGCATTTTTGCAGCTTTTCCAAACTGGTGGCAGAAAAACATGACAAAAAAAAAAAGCAATAAATTAAAGAGTAATTTCCAACAACACACTACTAATTACAGACTAACAAATAAGGACTTAACACTTGCCAATAAGGAAATCTTACTGATGATGATGATGAGAGATTACTAAGAGTGTTTGGTTGCCTGTCCAATTAAAACATTTATTTTAGCAACAGGTTTTTGAAAATACAGTTGTTACAGCATTAATAACATTACATATCATTCAAAATCAAGCCAAATAGACTCTGAACTTTTACAGAAATGTGTAACATGACTTAATTATTTATTCAGTCATGATAATTTGTGATCATGTGTGTTTTGTTTCCTAAACACACATCTTATATATACGAATGTGCCTGGTATATTGTCACAAAATTAACAGAATACACTCATATAACACTAGATTTAAAAACAAATTTGCTATTCAAGAACATACTCACTTTTGTATCTAATTTCTCTGGCTTGAAAATATTTCAGGCATTACCTTGTAATCGATTCAGTTTTTAATTGATAAATGATTTTATGACCTGGAATTTTTTTTTTATTATTACATAGGGTGAGGTATTTGTCCCCCCCCCTCCAATCATGATCCCTGACCTTCTTATAGGGCAGTTTTTACCAGCAGAAGTGCACTACTCCTGCAGAAACACAAAGTATACATATATGTAAGTACTAGCTGTTACCCGCAGCTTCGAACGCAATCTTAGAACCAAAGTCCTATAAAAATTTTAAAACGTAAGTAGGCATACATCAGGTAGATATTATTTAAGTTCGTGGTAAATAGTATCAGAGTTTAACTTAATTATTATATCATGTTTGGCACATGTAGGAGCATTTCCGGTTCTAATTAATTATATACATAACGTCACAGCTGAATCTGCCTTGTCATCCCGATCAAGAAAACACAAATCTCAGATCACACAGGTCCCAAACTTACTTCGGTCAAAAAGCGTATATTTCCAGTCCATGTCATATATTTTAGGTCTAAGATATTTCCAGTACTATAGTAGAGTTTGCCTTGTTCTGACGAAGAAGAAATATATATATATATATATATACTTATGTAGGACTGAGATGCCTACTTCGGTTAAATAGTGCCTACTTAAGACCATTTAAATTCACTTACCTACTATGTCACAGTTTAGCTTGCCATATTGCCTCGATCAAATTTTATATACGTTCGATTATCTAGTTCTTAGAAATCTACTTTGGTCAAAATCCTGTTGACATAGTTGAGTTTACCTTGTCCTGATGAAGAAAATACACACATAAGTAGACTGAAAAGCCTATTACGACCTAGGGGAGAGTCCTACCTACTTACTATGTACTTTCGGTATAAGAGGGAAATTCTTATTAAGGTTTTGCAACTTTCCAAAATAATCGTTATTAAAGTTTTGCGTTACACTTGTTTTTTGGACTGCAGCCAGGGAAAGAATGAATCGTTGAGGTATGTTAGTATTCATTTCTCTGTTTTTCCATTAGCCATCATTGTTAAAATGTAATATCATAATGTCAAGAAAGCCCGTAAGTTTAAAGTAACTTGTGTGAAAACATTCACAACTTTGTTCATTAAGGTTAGTTTTATAACAGTATTTAATGCATTAGATGATTTTAATTCCTCACTGGCACAATCTGGAGTAAAATTTATATATTAATGTTTTATTTACTATCTGCATTATACTACCGATCAAGCACTGTTTACTTATTATTGATAAAATTCAAATATAAACCGATGTTTCAGAAAGTTTGTTGAACTATAGCTGTCAAAATACATTTCGTTCTTATCATAAACATTCAAATGTAAACAAACTAATTTTTCAATTTGAATTCGACTTTATTTGGTGAAATGAATGTGTTTTATGGGTAGTAAAAAGCACTCTAAATGTTAATTCAGACCAAAAGCTATATCTGTTCCAAATTTCAGCACAATCCGTATAGCAGTTTCAGCATGATTTGAGGACAAACCTCGAAACATCAAAACATCCAAACTTTTGCGTTTATAATATTAGTGGGATAAGCAGCAAATCAATTGTTGTAGCTACACGTTATTGGCATTAGACAAGCAAGGTGAAGTATAGTGTGCCAACAGCTGACTGTTAAGTATTGTCAGGGAATTAATCAATCATTCTTATCTGTTCTTAGACAAACTACGGATTGATTGAATAAACTGTTCAGCTACAGTTTGGGCACATTTCACAGTGTGATACCAGCACTTTAAAGTTATAGTGCAATTGCAGCATTTGGAGGGTTAACAACACTTAGTATAAACTATGCAAATGAAATTATAATTTTGTTTATCAATACAACATTATTATTTAGATAAAATCATTCCTACAACTAAACAGTACCTTAATACAGGGTTTGTCCAGGAAGTAATAGGACTGATTTTAATTTCCCGAGACTATACTTCGGAGCGCGTACTAACGCGCACCGACTGGATTCGGTAGAGGGCGTTTCTAGCTAACAAACAATTGGCTGGTCAGTTGTCTCCGAGCACCTGAAGAGTAAGGACAGGCATTTTCGCGTGACGTGTTTCTGTGAGTGGTAGAAGCTGAAAATGCAGCGTTCGTTAGAGCAGAGGTACGCGATCACATTCAGTGTGAAACTCGGTAAAATCTGCGACTGAGACATTTGATATAACCTTGCAGGCTTACCAAGATGTTGCTTTAGCAAGAAGTGGTGTGTTTTGATGGCACCAGGCCTTTTTGGAGGGCCGGGAAGAGGTCGCCGATGAAGACCTTGCTGGAAGACCTTCATCTTCGACGAACACCGACAATGTGACTCGTGTGCGCAAAGTTTTGAACTCAGACCGTTGACTAAGTATTCGTTTAATTGCCCAGATGTTAAATTTACCGAAATCTGTGGTTCATGAAATTGTGACGGAGCATTTGAACATGCGCAAGATGTGTGCGAAGATGGTCCCAAAAGAGCTCACTGACGACCAGAAATTGCGGCTCACACCACCTTTCTTGTGAACAGCTACCTGACCAAGGCCGGCATCCCAACTCTTCCACAGCCGCCCTACAGTCCAGATGTGGCCCCCCGGACTTTTTTTTGTTTCCTCGCCTGAAAAGGCCAATGAAAGGCCAGCATTTTGAGACGACAGAGGGGATCCAAGCAGCATGCACCGCGTCTCTCAAGGCTATTCCGGAGAATGCCTTCTGTGACGCCTTCAATGCTTGGAAATCGCGCTGGCAGCGCTGCATCGACGCAGAAGGACCCTATTTTGAAAGTTTTTAAAGAATTGTAATGATTTGCTCAATATATTTTTCTTAATCGACTCAGTCCTATTACTTTCCGGACAAACCCTGTATATTACAATTTATGAAAAATGTGTACATTTACTCATTTTGTAAATAATTTATATACAACACAAATTTATAATAAACAAGTTTCAGTTTTCTTACCATATACAGCATTTTTCAAATTCCAAAGCTTCTGTAATTGCTTGGTGTAGTTTATCTAAGCCATGAACTGATGCCATTGGATTGTGTTATTTACACGTTATTTGGTAATCTGTACAAAAAAACTTACTTTAGGCACTTTAAAAATTAAGTACTGTTGACATCAATATTCTTACAATTAGTAAACTTATTAAAGTGACTCTGAAGATTAGCAAAATATAAATAATACAATGAGCTGCAGATCTTCTAATAAATTTCTATTGAAAGCAAAATCATATAGTTCTACTTGTAAAAATGATTCTATTTGAGAAAAGAACAACCACCTTAGACGTTTTTATTAATTAAATCCTTCTAGTCTAACACATATGCCTCTAAGATACATAATCTTTGAAAATTTCCTTTCTCATTGAGTATAGAATCAACCTCACTCTAATATGATATGCAAATTATGAGAAATATGGTCCACTGACACCTACAGTTGGTTGCCATAATTCAAAAACTGCCAGTGTCTGATATAAAGTTGCCAAATAATGCATGGTGGTCATCACATTTTTTTTTAAGTAATATGATCATTACCAATTTGTCCAAAGTAAATTGTATTGTAAGTAAATATTCACCAATAGTGAGGTTTTCAAATTGACAGGTTTTAATAATGGAAAAGGGATTAAAATCTATTACTGAATATCATTTTTCACAAAGGAACTAACTATATATCATTAGTAACTTTAACTTCGATGAGCACTATATTGCGAGTATATTAAGTTGGCTTTGTCACCAATTCTATGTGTCCGGCCAGTCTTCAAGAGAAACTACACTGTTCTGGGTATACCCAGATTCTGCGTATTTTCTATCTCTAAAACCACTAGCACGAATCTGTATAATGAAAGCCCCCTTTCCCCACCCTCTAAAATCACATTAGCTAGAATATAGTCAGTTTTCTTATAACCCAAGGATCCAAAATAAATCCTTCTCTACATCTCAGAATCCACATAAAATGTTCGTAACTCAGGACTGGATATAATCTGGAAAAATTTGAAAATGTTCTCTGCAGACTCCGAGAATGTTCTCATGCATGATTTTTCTTTTATGCTTTGATAGTGTACGCAGCACTGGGAGAGTTTATTCTGATTTACTGAAAAACAATCTAAATATAACTATTGGCAACTCCTACCATATCAATATTTGAATTGAACGTAGCCTAACAATACTGTCTTTGGAATAAATACAGCATACTTTAGGAACTTATGGTGTTTTTGAAAGCACAAGATATCAGCCATAATATGCAAAGGAAAACAGGATTTTTCCGGACATTTGCCATCGTTCAGTGAAACAAGAAATCAGTAAACACTACGTTTCTTAATCATACTACTCGTACGTATAATGTTTCATAATATGCAGCTTCTAATCTCGAACATATCTAAGTATGATTTCATCTGTTGTGTTTGTTCTTAAGTATATTCAAGATTAAAGTCAATTTGATTACCTTACCTACAGTGACTTGAGAGGCCAGGCTTCTTTTGTGTCCAATGTTTTGTTGATACCCTGGCATAACTCAGAAAATCTTGACTTTGATGGTTAGATGGTAGATGGTTTCACTAAAACCATCTTAGATGTTTACAACAACCATGCCCCATATATTAAAAGTTTAGAGAAAATTCCCTGTGCCATGGATGGCTTAAGTTACAATACTTATACAACATGGTGCTTTCAACATCAGATAGATACTTTTTGACCAATACTGTCAATTTAGGGGGGCTGAGATCCACATAAAGTAGGTATTTTTGTGATGAATAGTAAATAATCAGGAATTGACTTATGACATGACATCTTTATTCCTTAACAACCCTAAATCATATGTATCACTTAATGAAGTAAGAATTTTTGTTCTCAAAGTCAAAGTGTAAGGCAAGACCAAGTAAATAACGACTTTAGTAATCTTCAAAACATACCTTATGTCAGGGATGATTACCCTGATTTTATTTTCATGGAAAAGATAGAGGGAAATGTATTTTTTTATTGCAAACACCTTCTCACAAAAAAATCCTTAATAATGTGGTGGTAGCCATACTGCAGCCCAAGCAACTGTACTTTTCTTGGGTTCAGTACGTTTGTTTTGTTGTTATAGTTTCTTTATTATTTTTATGAGTTTTTCTTATTACACATTGTTTGATGGTTATGGTATATTTATTATTTAGGAGTATGTCATTATATATAATATAATACTTTTAAATTATTTATTCTAATTTCAAACAGGTAATTTCAATTAGTTAAAGCTAATGTTAAAATAATAAATAGTTGTTTATTTTAATTCTTGGTCATTAATAATTATTCAAGCTACTACGTGTTAATGTGTCAATTATTTTACAAATTTACTTAAACATGCTCTTGAAGATGGCAATACAAGTTTTAAATAGGTACAAGTTGGATGGTTGCTTCAAAACCTAAATGAACGATGTAGTGATGTAATAAAAATGTATGTAAAGAAGCAAAGAGGGTGCAAGTGTCTTGTTTTTAGTTTCTTCTCATTTAGTATTTTTAAATAGTCCTAGAATTGAAACGTATGACTATGAATTAGTGTATCAATTTATTAAAATTATTGGTCAATATATAACTATGTATTTATACAATCAATCATTTGCAAGACACCTTTACTGAATGATAAATTATCAATTGATGAAAAATAAATGGCTAAAGTATATAATAAGCTGTCACTACCAGAGAGTAGAGTACGATAAGCAGACCCAGTTTTTTTAATGTCGATATTGACAAACAATATTACTTAATTATACTGTAAAACTTTTTCATTTAGTAAACGTATTTTCTTTTATAGATAATAACAGACAGTCGAAAAACTCATGGAGGACCACAAAACAAAATTTAAAAAGTGGTATATCAGCCGACCTGCTAGCAGATCATCTCTGTGAATATTTGTACAGAAGAGAAGATGCTTCAAGAACTTCTCAAAAGCGGTTACTCATTGCTACCCAGGAGAAGACATAAATAATTACGCATATTCCCTATTTCCAGTTCCAATCGTTTGTTAGATCGTTTAAGAGCTCATTTATTATTCATAAGATTATCACTATGTTCATTACATTAACTATTTAAATCTAAAATATGACTCTTATTATGACTATAGATATGTTGAAACGATTTATAAACACGTATTCGATAAATGAATCATATAGGTATCGATGATTGAACTAATCAATATAAAAAACCGTGTCCGCTTATCATACTCTACCCCAACCAGAATCAAAACAATCAATATTCATGATTATCTTAAATCAGGGGTTCTCAACCTTAATGCTTTGTGCCTCCCTTAGTACATTGAATTTGATCACGCCTCCCCTCTACCATCATCACCTTATGTGGTGTGGATGAGAATTGTACTAATAACTTTGCAGTTTCCAATGCAACTTACGGATAAATAGGAAGATAACTCAATCAAAAATATTCAACACCTTGTTTTGGAATTCTGCCTTTGTGTGAGAATTACATTTTAAGTTGATTACCTGTCTCTTAATGTAGTCAGGAAGTACACCAATACCGAATCTAAATGGATCTCATGTCATATAAATTGCCAACATCTGGAAAATATTGTCCAATTTAAGTTAAATGAAATGCCGTGACACAAGGTCAACATAGTAAAATAGGGTTTCTGATATCTACGCCGCATGGCATCATTATTTACAACAGCATTATAAGGAATGCTCTCAAATAAATAATAACCCATTTTGTTAATAGAAATGAATCCATATTTAATATAACCATAACTATACAATCATTTATTTTCCAGTGGCCTTTTACAAAAACAAATAAACTTATCTGTCCCACTTTTTATGCTCACTGATCTAACAAATAGTTTAGCCTATAGTGTATTACACCGATAAACTATGCAGGCATCAAGAATTAGGCAATAAACAAACTGACACGTGAGCACAACAAGTAGCGTTTGAAGCCGTGTTCTCCAACACTCTCCTATTATTCCTATAACGCCTCCCTAGAGAGGCACGCCCTCCAGGTTGAGAAACCACTGATGAGAACAACTACCGAAAACAAAATGTCCGAACTGAACTTCATTATAGGTATTTCAAGTACAGTATAGTTCAGATATTTTTAACCTAAAACTGTAAAAATTTAAAACTGAATATAAAGCTATCTAAGCTATGAGTATTTATAAAGGCTGCAGTGTAATAAAGGCCACCACCACAAACGAATCATCGATATTCATGATTTCCTGAACTACCCCTGGCACGCCCTCCAGGTTGAGAACCACTGACGAGAACCCCTACCGAAAACAAAATGTCGAACTGAATTTCATTATAGGTATTTCAAGTACAGTATAGTTCAGATATTTTTAACCTAAAACTGTAAAAAATTTAAAACTGAATATAAAGCTATCTAAGCTATGAGTATTTATAAAGACTGGAGTGTAATAAAGGCCACCACCACAAACGAATCATCGATATTCATGATTTCCTGAACTACCATTTAAAAACCAAAATGTAGAACCGAATCACATTATATGTGTTTTAAATTTAGGTATAGTTCAGCAGTTTTTATGTCTAAAAAAAAGTAACTACTTAATAATGAATAAAAAAACTACTTAGGCTTAAAATATGTGTATTTATAAAATATAAATAACAAAATAGTGTAACATGTTACTGTTTACTAAGTTATTTTGAATGATAAGTGTTTCTGACTGCTAGGACAAAAATAACATGAGTATAAAACCTTTGTACTTGCAGCCATTAAGTACTCAAATATACACTGCAGATGACAAGCGTTCAACACTCGAATGATCTATAATAACGAACCACAATTAGAACAATATAAATGCTGTCATACATGTTTAACCCGTTACATAATTGTAGGTACTGATCAAACTTAGTATATACAAAGTTGTATTATTTTCTACAATCTAAAATGAGTGTATTTCTTTGACATATAAAAGTATAGTTTAACTTAAAAGTCTGTAACGTAATTCAATTATTAAACTTTATTGTTCCAAATTAATTCAAACGATCATGTGTATGGTAGTTGAGTAATGGTTCGTGACGGAAAATACTGTTGTTTGCCAATTACCTATTATATAACAATATGTTGATATATTACATTTCAGTAACCTGTTACTGTGCTAACATATTAGTATACAAAAATGTAACTAACTCACTAAAATGTAACAGACTGATAAACTAATAAAATTCTATACACATTAATTCAAATTTGTACTACACAACACAATTATTGAGTGCTATGAAGTCCTTATCTATTATTTGCCATTGGGCTATAGGTACATACGTACATATTATAAATACAAGAAGTTAAATATAACCTTTACAAGCACTCAAGTGATCTGAGCTTAAATTTTGGTACTATCTTGAACAATGTTTTTCTTATTTCCCCAGAAGTGCAGAAAGCTTGCACTGATGGCCAGGGGCATTTCTGATCAGTATTTTCCTGACCTCAGATCATGTCGCTGATTGTCCAACTTCTCCAACATCAGATCATGTTGTACGATCTTGAACATGATTGAAGGTCAGGAAAATACCAATCGGAAATGACACTGGCCATCAGAGCGAGCTTCGGTGGCCTCCTGGCTCAAATTACAGTATCGAAAGAAATAATGTTATGGTTAATAAAAAACAATCTATAATATGTGTATTTATCAAAATATAAAAAACAACGCAGTATAACATTTACTTACTTTTTACTATTTTGAAGGATAAACATGTCTGATACAAATAAAACATGTGCACTTGCTGCCATTACAGATCTGTAGTATTAGTATCAGTAACAGGTAATTTAGTGGTAACTAATTACCGGGATATTGTTGTTTCAGTAACAGCTGGGCTGAATGATTTGTTCTCATAACGAATTTTGGTTTTGGGTTACACAGTAGTAACCATTAACAGCCGAGGTGATTTCGTGCAAGCAATTAGGGTAAAAGTGAAAATATTAATCAAATCAAATCTTTTTTATTGCGAAGACAATATTTACATTGTATGGGAAACGTCATGGGGTTTTTTAAAATTTCTAACATTCATACAACAATACACACTCACACATACAATTTTACACTTACGCCTCTTTCATCCATCGCCAATGCTACCCACTTAGTACAGCGGAGTCAGTCTTCTAATTGGGCGGTCTCCCAGTCGAATGCCAAAAACTCACCTGCATTATAGAATGGTTTGTGACACCAATAGGCGTTGAAAGGCGAGTCTTTAACGCCTTAGGCGTTGGGGCATCTTTAAGTGAATTGGGCAGTCTGTTGAGGAAACGAACACCCGCCTGCGAGGGCAGGCGTTCATAAACCACCGTTCTGTGTCTCCCAGTTCGGTAGTTAGCACTCCCACGTGTCTTATACATGTGTATGTCTCGGCCTCTGGTTAAAGCACATTTACTCATACAAAAAAAAGTTGTTTCCAAAATGTAGAGGCACGGCAGAGTCAACAGCTGCAATTTCTTGAAAGCTTCCCTGCACGACTGTCTAAATTTGATTTTGGCGATTATTCGGAATTGTTTTTTTTTTTTTTTTTTGAAGTCTGAATACTCTTTGAAACTGTGTGTTTGCGTAAGCTCTCCAAAGGACCACACCGTAAGCCAGATGGGGGTAAATCAGTCCACAATACGCCGTAATCAGTACCTGACTCGGGCAGTATTTGGCTAAAGATCTCAGAACAAAAATTCCAGAGCAGACTTTGGCGCAAACATAGTCAATATGCTCATTCCAAGTCAGCCCTCAATCAAGGTGCATTCCTAGGAATTTTGAAGAGCTGACTTCTTCCAGTGTGGAGTCATCTAACAAAATGGCAGGCTCACACTGGTTGCCTGCGGTGCGCAAGGGCAAAATTCAAAACGTTGGTTTTTGAAGAGTTTGTTGTAAGATTGAGGCTGTGAAAGTATTGGACACAGTTGTTGATATCAACATAAGCCTGTTGTTCCAACACTTCACTTGATGTTGCATTGAAAAAGAGAGTCGTATCATCGGCAAACTGCACTAATTTTCCATGCAGAAGCGATGATTTAAGATCATTGACGTAAAGCAGGAAAAAACACAGGACTGAGGATGGATCCCTGTGGGACTCCGTAACTCAGTTCTATTTGTTTGGACGACTTGCTAGATATTTGAACAACTTGGGATCTGTGAGTTAAAAACGAACTAAGCCATTTAAGAGGCACGCCTCGAATACCGTGGGACTCAAGTTTGTCAAGCAGTGTACCGTGGTCAACGCAGTCGAATGCTTTGGACAGGTCTAAGAACACACTCATTGAGTGGTTACGACATTCAATCCCCTCTACAATCATATCGACAAGACTCACGACTGTGTCTGTTGTCGACTTGCCCTTCCTGAATCCAAATTGTTCACTTGAGAGCTGATTGCATTTGTCCCAAAAACCGAAACATTCTTATAAGAAAAATCTTTTCAAAAATTTTGCTCAGCACTGGCAAAATTGAGACAGGCCGGTAGTTAGTGATTGAAGTTGGGTCGTCCTTCTTCAAAATTGGAACAACTTTAGCAATTTTCAGGAGAGAGGGGAACACTCCTGTTTGGAATGAATAGTTTACCTATTGAGTTTAAAGGTCTCACTAAATGCTTGCAGCATTTTTTTATGAGCCACACGGGGACATTAGATTGAGGTCATTTGATTTTTTGGCTATTAAACTATGAAATGTTATTATGTGATATAAGTAACTTTAGATTAGGTAATCGTAAGTGTGTTACTAGCAGTACCAAAGATACATAATCATTAAAAGCGCTTACGTGATCTGTGCTTAAACTTGGGTACTATCTCGAGAGATGTTTTTCTAATTTCGCCCAGGCACCACCCGCCCCGCACTGATAGGCAGAAGCATTTCCGATTAGTACTTTCCCAATGTTAGATCAGGTCCTAAATCTTATAGTGTGATCTGACGTTGAAGAAGATGGACGATCTTTTTGATTTAACTTTGATTCAATTACTTCAGAATAAAAATAACAAACTGAATTACGTTAAAAGATTGTTAAGATTGTATTATAGTGAAGCTATATTTTTATATGTAAAAGAAATATATGCATTTTAGATTATTCAAAATAATACAACTTTGTTTATACTAAGTTGGGCAGTGCAGTACATACAATGACTTAACAGGGTAAACATGTATGATAGCATTTAAATCGTTCTAATTGTTGGTTTCATATTATCGATCACTCCTTTCTAATAGATATATTTAATCTTACAGAATAAATTAAATAAAATAAAGATAGAGAGATGGGGTAGAGTACGATAAGCGGACCAAGTTTCTTATATTGATATTGACAAATGACATTACTTAATTATACCTTTCGATATAACTAACTGATATTGATTTTTGAACAATAAATAACTTGCATCAACTATAAACACTTTTTCATTAAATAAAACATATTTTCTTATATAGATAATAACAGACAGTCGAAAGCTCGTGTAGGACCATGAAACTAAGTTTAAAAAGTGACATATCAGCCGATTTGCTTGCAGATCACCTCTCTGAGTATTTGTACATAAGATGCTTCAACGTCTCGAAAATGGTTAATCATTGCTACCCAGGAGAATATATAAATCATCATCGTCAGACGTTTCCGTTCTCACGGGTCGTCGTACACAACCTCCTCCACTTTAGTCTATCCTTCCAGGTCTCCTCTTCATCCACGAAATAACCAGAGAAAGATTGAAGGTAGTTTCACTGCAAGAGACAATGGAAGGAAGAAGAATACAGTGGATGGGGCATGTGAAGAGGATGGGAGATAATAGAATGCCTAGAATAGCACTGGAGAAGGAGGAAGGAGGAAGAAGACCAAGAGGAAGACCGAGAGGAAGATGGGAGGACCAAGTGTAGAATATATAAATAATCATGCATATTCCTTATTTCGTATTATAAATTTTTGTATGTTGTTATCATTTCGTAATTATAAATGAGTTTCTTATGGTAATGTGAAAGTAACGGCTGGAGCGGCAAAATACAAGTTTCACGTTATTACTTATCGGAATCGTCCTACTGAACAAAACAATATAAGGTTTCACGGGGGTGGAAATGAGAAATAACGAAGTTGTAGAACATAAAAATATGGAATGACTTTTCACGCGTGGAGCAATACTGTATTTCCATGTTGTACATCCACGTCGGGCATAACGTGACCTTTTGTAACCGTGATTCAACCTCGTGATTATGTCATAGGATACGCCGCCATCTTTGGAAACGTAAATGAAAAATAATACTGAAATGAGCAGATTTTGACCCAAATGAATGATATTTTTCTTAATTTCAAGCTACAAATTAATTAGTTGTTTATCGGGTTGTGACGAGTGCCTCCAGCCATCAACGTGGGCTGCGGCACCCGTGATGAAAGAAAAACATCCCTCGAGATAGTACCTATCAACAAAATATCAAATTCTAGAGGGACCGATCAAAAATATAAATTGAAAAGTAATGCAAAGAAATTTATGTAAAGTGTAAAATATGTAATAAACCATGTAAAAGCTCAATATTAATATATAAATTGACAGTAATAAACACACCATTAAAAGGAAATAATCTCATTTCGGTCAAAACATAAACTCCTAACATGTCCGACACCCACAATTCACTACAATTCGTCGAACTAGTGGATGATTGATCCATTATTGACAAGCACTCGCTCGGTCAAAAACTACAGTACACGATACCTTGTGAGACACTGGACCACAGCCCCGGAGATACAGATACGCTATCAGTCACGGCCGCAGATAACATTGTACACAGATATCGAGACAGCACATAAACATTAAAATATTAAAAACTTAACTATTTATGAATACCCTCTAAAACCAATATATATTGTTCAGGAGGATGAGCAGAATACATTATTAACATTAAATTCGTGATTTGACAGGTCGGCCTATAACCTCATAGATAACTTTCCTATCTATGAGGAAACAGTTCTAATTGTTTGGTTGATCATTAGAGCTCATTTATTATTTATAACATTATCACTATGTGTATTATATTAATTAGCCTATTTTAATTTAAAATACGATTGTTATTATGACTCGATAATCAATTAATTTTAAGGGAAATTATAAGATTAAAGGCCGACCTGGCAAATCACGAATTAGACGTTATCAACGTATTCTGCTCATAATCCTCCTGAACAAAAAATATATATGGTTTTAGGGGGGTGCAAATGACAAATAACATGATTTTTAGAGGGTATATACATAAATAGTTAAGTTCTTAATTTTTTTATGTTCTGTTTGTGTGCTGTGTCTGGATATCTGTAAATATTATCTGCGGCTGGGACTGATAGCGTACTGTATCTGTTATCTGAGCGCTCTGGGGCAGAAGTCAGAGATAACGTGTATTGTAGTTTGGATCGAGTGAGTGCGTGACAATCATGGATCAACCATACACTAGTTCAAACCAATCGTAGTAAAATTGGTGTGAAGTGTTTTGTCAGGCATGTTAAGAGTTTACGTTTCAACCGAAACAAGATTATTTAGTGTCTGTAAATTCTGTGAAACACACTAATGGTAAGTGTTCTCTATTAATGTCCTCTATTAAGTGTTGTAAGTGTATATATTTATATTTATATTAGGGGTATTCATGATTTATTAAGTTTTTTACACGGTGGTACTTTGGGATTATACTGACCACACCAGTATGAAGAACACAAAAAATATAAATTTATAGAAACAAGCATGATAGAACGAAAAAACAACTGTTTAATTACAAACTTACAAGCATTTCCAGGTATTGCGGTCAGTATTGTTGTCGCTGTTATCATATCTTTCTCGAGAAACCCGATTACGGCAGGCCGCGCGGCATCACATGATTTGCACGTACATAATTGCCTTTCCATTACAATTCAATTTATATTTCTGATCAGCCCCTCTAGAATTTGATATTTTACTGATAGGTACTATCTCGAGGGATGTTTTTTCTTTCGTCGACATCAGTGCGGGGCAGCACCGCTGCCGAAGCCCGCGCTGATAGCCGGAGGCACTCGCATTTTGGGTGGCGAAGTGTGATCAAGAATAAAAACAAGTTTTGAGTGTTTTTTCAATAAAGAGTTTAGTTTTAGTTTGGTAATGTTTGTTTTTGTTGAATTTTTGTGTTTGGAGAAATGTAGAGGTAAAACACGGAAGTACAACAAAGCGGACGCACCAGCTGAACGGGCAGCGAGACTCTGCAATCACGTTATCTACTAGACCGCTCGACTTTGACCTCTATCTGAGGATGGGGAGGGGTTTGCGATAAGACAATTCTTGTTTTTATATTGACGAAATATTGTTCTCTACGCTAATCTAGTAATTAGTAGAAGCAAAATGTCAAATAACAATTCATGTCTGGGTGTGGTCGGTATAATCCCAAAGTACCTACACGGTACATAATTGCCTTTCCATTACAATTTAATATATATTTCTGATCAGCCACTCTAGAATTTGATATTTTACTGATAGGTACTATCTCGAGGAATGTTTTTCTTTCGTTGACATCAGTGCAGGGCAGCATGCTGCCAAAGGCTGTGCTGATGGCCGGAGGCACTCGTCTCAACTCGATAACAACTAATTAATTTGTAGCTCGAAATTTAAGAAAAACATTGTTAATTTGGATCAAAATTCAGCTCATTTCAGTATTAATTTTCATTTACCGTTTGCAAAGATGGCGCCGCATCCGATGACGTCATCACGAGGTTGAATCATGGTCACAAAAGGTCACGTGATGTCTGATGTGGATGTAGAACATGGAAATATTGCTCCGCGCTTGAACAGTTGTCCCATTTTTTATGTTCTAGAACTTTGTTATTTCTCAGGTAAATCTTAAGATCGACTACTACCGCTCCGATCGCCGTAATTTTTTGCATTCTAACACAGGTTAACGTAATTTCACCGAAAAAAATAGACCCGATTATCGTAGGGCCGTAGCCGTTTACTCCCCCCCCAAAAAAATTTGAAAAAAATCAAATTAAAAAAACCTAACTGACAGTGCATTTATTCGTTTTTTTTTGGTTTTATTAGTTCGTAGGGCAGTAGTCCAGGTACTACTTCTAGTATAAAACTCGTCTTATCTTATCAGTGCCTGTAATGAAACCTGCGTTAGTTCTGTCTGAGTTTTGTGTGTGTAAGCAGTCATGGCGTGATCTGGGCTTGGACTTTGCAAGCTCGAGTTAATTTTTTTTCAAAAGAGCAAGCAGCGCAAAGCGCTGCGCAGCTGGCAAGCATTGCATAATCTGAGTTTTGAATAGGCAAGCTAGGGTCTTTTTAGCGTGTGACAAGAACCATCGCACGCCATGTCAATAACTTTCACTAATTATTCCTTGTCCATGTGGGTTTGTTTGTTTCCGTCTGGCGGTCAAATCGAAGCCGTCCTATCCCGCCCGGCCAATCGGAAACTTTCTGTTTGTCACGTGACTACTGTCAACTCATTTAAAACGACCATGGTCGGCCAATTTTTTTAGTTTGATATTCCGAAAATCTTGTTATTTT